>NW_027401480.1:0-4157 GCF_003265705.2 Callorhinus ursinus
GGTTTAGGCTCAGATCCTTGGGCCTCTTGAGTATCCATGTGATGGGCAGTCCCCACATGGCTCCTGGCAATCCTGAGTCCTGGTCACACATCCCTGTGGAATCCCCTCCCCTCCGAGTTGAATGGCCTATGTGAGGGCGCTCTCAGGAAGAGAGTGGCACAAAAGGCCGGGATGTCATTTCCAAACTGATGGAGTCTGTGATTCTACTGGTTCCCTCTATCCTGTGTTCATTCTCTGTCTCCTTCTCTGTCTCTGTGCCTGTGTCTCTCACAGGAGCAGGATCCTTGGGTTCCATGGGCGGTGTGGGAATCGTCAGAAGCCTCCCTTGTCGCTGTATCCCACTCCGGTCCTGGAGCTCCATTCCTTCCAAAGTCCTCCCCACCATGACCAGAGCAGTGATTCTGGATCCTCTTCCACATGGGGACCCTGTGGCTGCAACAAGGAGGGCCCTGACCTTGGTCTCCAGACTGGTGGCCCAGTGATCTGCCAAATTCTGCGTAGCCAGGTCCTCAGCCTCCCAAGCCCCGAGTCTGTGCTTTGCTGCGAAAAACCTCTAGGGGTTAGAAAACATTTTCCCCAGACTGGGAACACAGGGGGTCGGGGATGGAGATCCAAGGCCTCTGGGCCTGAGTGGGCCTTTTTTAGGCATAGAAACACCCACCTCAGGCAGGGACTTCAGAAAGAACACACTCCTGACCCAGTCCGGCCCCACGACAGTGGCTGCCTTCTCCGACTCAAGAGGAAGATGTATATCCACTGCTTCTTTGGGTGTTTGTCCTCTGACGCACGAGAAAGCAATGATAAGCTTCTAGTCTTCCTCTGGAAGTGCACCAGCCCTGAGTGGGCCGGTCACTGTCCACACACGAAGACGGGCAACGTGCTAAGTAAGTGCCGGATGTGATCCTGATCCAATGGCCTGCGGATCTGAGTGTTGCTGCTTCTGTGCCCTCCATTGGGCCCCCTTTGCCTGGATAGAAATCCTCGTGGAATCTCCTCTTTTCCCTTGGAGCTCCGTTCCTGCTGGTTTCAGGACCAAGGGACTCCAACAGAGCCTTGTGCCCCATGTCCTCAGGGATGGTGGTCATGGTCCCTCAGGATCGTCTGGGAGGGTCCCACAGATTCCTGTTTCCTCGGGCACAAGTGCGGTGGCAGGAAGCCGCAGAGCCATCCTCCAACTTCAGCATTGTTTACCATGTCCTCAGGGGGATGGTGGTTATGGTCCGTTACCATGGTCTGGGAGGGTCCTTTAGGTTCCTGCTCCCCTCGTCACAGGTGCGGTAGCAAGAAGCCCCAGAGCCATCCCTCAATTTCAGGATTGTGCCCCGTGTTCCCCAGGGATGGTGATAATGGTCCGTTGGGATTGTCTGGGAGGGCCCTTCAGGTTCCCGCCTCTCCAGGCACAGGTGCGGTGGCTAGAAGCCCCAGAGTCATCCCCCAAATTCAGCATTGTGCCCCCGGGGATGCTGGTCATGGGCTGTCAGGTTGGTACAGGAGGATCCTCCAGGTGGGGGCCTGGAGGCTCGAGGTAACCAGATCCCACTCAAGTTGCAGTAGGAACAGATGATTTGAGGAGTTCATTTGGAAGAGGCATTTCGCTTTTCCAAAAATGTGAAAGACATTGGTCCACTTTACAATGAAGATAATTACTACGTAAAAGACAAGTGTGTGTTTCCCCTTCTCCCAGGAATTGAAGCAGGTGTGCAGGCCATAGGTCAGAGGACCTACTTATCCCCACCTGACCGCACTTATCTGCTCTGGATCTAGGAGCCTCAATGTTTTGAAACATCAGGCTGGGAATCAGTGAGGCAGCATTTCACAGGATGTCAGTGTTCAGAGAGAGCAGCAGGTCCATTAGGCACAGTGTTATGTTCATGTCAGTACTGGAGGGCAAATATCTCATGAACCCCAAACTTCCGGGGATTTCCTCTTTTCTCTCGTTGACCCAGGTTTATGGTTAGAGTTATGGTACTGTTTAGGGCATGCGTTAGGTGTAGGGCACGGTTTTGGTTTAGGGTACGGTTTAGGGTATGGTTTAGGGTTAGGTTCGGGACCTCTACACATGTTCCGTGCCTGCTATCACAGGAGTCTGATTCAAACTTGGCCATGCAAGGATGAGCCAGGGCCTGGGCTTGGCATGGAACACAGCTCAGAGGGGCTTGAATCTGCCCTGGCGTCCAGGCAAAGCGACCCCCGTTCTTCCTGTGTCCCAGCCCCCTTGGGATGGTCGTAATGAACGGATTCTGGCCTTGTCCTCTCACACACATAAGTCCAGGGGCTCCCATTAGGTTTAGGTTCAGATCCTTGGGCCTCGTGAGTATCCATGTGATGGGCAGTCCCCACATGGCTCCTGGCAATCCTGAGTCCTGGTCACACATCCCTGTGGAATCCCCTCCCCTCCGAGTTGAATGGCCTATGTGAGGGCGCTCTCAGGAAGAGAGTGGCACAAAAGGCCGGGATGACATTTCCAAGCTGATGGAGTCTGTGACTTCTACTGTTTCCCTCTATCCTGTGTTCATTCCCTGTCTCCTTCTCTGTCTCTGTGCCTGTGTCTCTCACAGGAGCAGGATCTGTGGGTTCCATGGGCGGTGTGGGAATCATCAGAAGCCTGCCTTGTCGCTATATCCCTCTCCGATCCTGGAGCTCCATTCCTTCCAAAGTCCTCCTCACCCTGACCAGAGCAGTGATTCTGGATCCTCTTCCACATGGGGACCCTGTGGCTGCAACCAGGAGGGCCCTGACTTTGGTCTCCAGACTTGTGGCCCAGTGATCTGCCAAGTTCTGCGTAGCCAGGTCCTCAGCCTCCCAAGCCCCGAGTTGTGCTCTGTTTAGAAAAACCTCTAGGGGTTAGAAAACATTTTCCCCAGACTGGGAACACAGGAGGTCGGGGATGGAGATCCAAGGCCTCTGGGCCTGAGTGGGCCTTTTTTAGGCATAGCAACACCCACCTCAGGCAGGGACTTCAGAAAGAACACACTCCTGACCCGGTCCCGCCCCAGGACAGTGGCTGCCTTCTCCGACTCAAGAGGAAGATGTATATCGTCTGCTTCTTCGGGCGTTCGTCCTCTGATGCACGAGAAAGCAATGATAAGCTTCTAGTCTTCCTCTGGAAGTGCACCAGCCCTGAGTGGGCCCGTCACTGTCCACAGACGAAGACGCACAATGTGCTAAGTAAGTGCAGGAGGTGATCCTGATCCAATGGCCTGCGGATCTGGGGGGTTGCTGCTCCTGTGCCTTCCATTGGGCCCCCTTTGCCTGGATAGAAATCCTCGTGGAGTCTCCTCTTTTCCCTTGGAGCTCCGTTCCTGCTGGTTTCAGGACCAAGGGACTCCAACTGAGCATTGTGCCCCATGTCCTCAGGCATCGTGGTCATGGTCCCTCAGGATCATCTGGGTGGGTCCCACAGATTCTTGTTCCCTCGGGCACAAGTGTGGCGGCAGGAAGCCGCAGAGCCATCCTCCAACTTCAGCATTGTGCACCATGTCCTCAGGGGGATGGTGGTAATGGTCCGTTATCAGGGTCTGGGAGGGTCCTTCAGGTACCCGCTTCTCCTGGCACAGGTGCGGTGGCAAGAAGCCCCAGAGTCATCCCCCAAATTCAGCATTGTGCCCCCGGGGATGCTGGTCATGGGCTGTCAGGTTGGTACTGGAGGATCCTCCAGGTGGGGGCCTGGAGGCTCGAGTCAACCAGATCCCACTCAAGTTGCAGTAGGAACAGATGATTTGAGGTGTTCCTTTGGAAGAGGCATTTTGATTTCCAAAAATGTCAAAGTCATTGGTCCACTTTAGAATGAAGATAATTACTACTTAAAAGACAAGTGTGTGTTTCCCCTTCTCCCAGGAATTGAAGCAGGTGTGCAGGCCATAGGTCAGAGGACCTACTTATCCCCACCTGACAGCACTTATCTGCTCTGGATCTAGGAGCCTCAATGTTTTGAACATCAGGCTGGAGTCAGTGATGCAGCATTTCACGGGATGTCAGTGTTCAGAGAAAGCAGCAGGTCCATTAGGCTCAGTGTTATGTTCATGTCAGGACTGGAGGGCAATTATCTCATGAACCCCAAACTTCCGGGGATTTCCTCTTTTCTCTCGCTGACCCAGGTTTCTGGTTAGAGTTATGGTACGGTTTAGGGCATGCGTTAGGTGTAGGGTACTGTTTTG
>NW_027401481.1:0-4154 GCF_003265705.2 Callorhinus ursinus
TCTTAATCTTAGGAAACAAACTGAGGGTTGCTGGAGTGGTGGGGGGTGGGAGGGATGGGATGGCTGGGTGATAGACACTGGGAAGGGTATGTGCTATGGTGAGCATATTGTGCAAGACTGTTGAATCACAGATCTGTCCTTCTGAAACAAATAATGCAATATGTGTTAAGAAAAAAGGAAAGGAAGATAGCAGGAGGGGAAGAATGAAGGGGAGTAAGTCTGCGGGGGAGAGGAACCATGGGAAATGATGGACTCTGAAAAACAAACTGAGGGTTCTAGAGGGGAGGGGGGTGGGGGGATGGGTTAGCCTGGTGATGGGTATTAAGGAGGGCATGTTCTGCGTGGAGCACTGGGTGTTATCCATAAACAATGAATCATGGAACACTATATCAAGAACTAATGATGTATGGTGATTAACATAACAATAAAAAATTAAAAAAAAAGTCTATGGGCGGGGAGGGTGTGCCTAGGTGGCTCAGTCAGTTAAGTATCCAACTCTTAGTTTTGGCTCAGGTCATGATCTCAGGGTCCTGAATTCGAGCCCTGCATCGGGCTCTGCGCTCAGTGCAGAGTCTGCTGGAGATTCTCTCCCTCCCCCTCTCCCTGTGCCCCTCCCCCTTATCCCACTCTCTCTCTTTCTCTAAAATAAATAAAATCTTTTAAAAAAATCTACAAGGAAATGCTAAATGATTCATATGTAAGCTTATTATTAAAATACTCCTTCTGCAAATATTCATCGAATGCTGTGACATGTACAAGAGTTTATCCTGATAAATATGAGACAGACCAGCCCTTACAGAGCTTAGAGTCAAACTGCAGAGACAGCAAAAAATTACCTAAACTCTATTACCTGTTATGGAGAAATTCAGAGGGCAGAGGAGATAGTAAATGTGCTGTTAATAAAACTTAAGCCTCAGGATACGGTCTCCATTCCCCATGGATATGGAAAGACCCTCAGGTGAAGTGGACTTTGGCATGTTTTAAAAACTAAAAGGAGGTCGAAGTGTCTAGACTAGTACATGAGACAGAAACTGGCACAATGTGTGGCTGGGGAGTTAAGGGAAGGACATGCTCATGGAGGCCCTTTCAGAAAGTTAAAGATTTTGAACTTTCTCCTAAAAATAATGGGAGGCCCATAAAGGGTTTTAAGCTGAGAAGTGACACATTTTAAAAGATTGCTCTGAACTGCTGTGTGGAAAATGGATTGGTGTGGGGGGCAGGGAACATAAAACATAATGAAAGATGGTCCCGTTGTGCATTGAGAGAGCAAGGGGTGGTCTAGGAGAATGTTAGTGGGATTATTATTATGCGGCCACTTACATTGGATGTCCTTTTTAATGACCTGGAAGAAGTGATAAAAATAATTTGATTACTCTTGCAGACAATAATAGGGAATTACCCATAAAGTGGAAAAAGACATAATTTTTAAGGCTTTAGAAAAATTATAACTAGTTAAGAAATAAAACCATATGACTAGTGAAAATCTGTGTACACATACATACAGCATCAAGAATTCGTCAGTTCTCCTGGAACAATGCATTATGAACAAAAGCACATCTTGTCTAATGTTGTTTTGATTCTGAGAGCTCCATATTGTTTGGTTCGGCAAAGCGGCTATTTCCAGTTAGTTCCTAGTGCTTTTAAGTTCCACTTCTGCCAGAGTGACTACCGACAATCTATTTAAAGAGCTTATAGAAGGATGGCCATCCATGTTAAAAATTGGGGATAGCTTTACTCCTGCCATGAAAGAATCAAAGAATTCTCTGATACCATAATCAACGGAAGCTCTAGAAACAAGATACCATCAAGAGTCTACACAGAACAGAAGGTAAAAATAATTACTGAATAACCTAATTGGCCTTGAAAGTCTTATATAATGTTTGTTGCTTCGTCTCACAGATGAAGCATGAAAGGGTGATAAAATGCAACAATTGAATGTATAGGTCACAAAAGTGTGAATATTGAGCTTTCATTATGTCCACTGGAGACGAAGCTATCCAAATGAAAAATCCACTTTAAATTGTTATGGGAACAAGCGTTAATTTAAGTTATATCCTTGGAGAACATTCTGTTCAGTTCCTCAAATGAAAGATCATTTACCTTCTGTCACATAAGTTTAAGTCGTACTGACTATAAACTGGCTGCTTCTTGTCTTAATTCCACTTATCAAATCAAACAGAGCAGATGGTCATCTTAATGCAGCCCATTTCATTCAGCATCACCAGCAAATAACAACACGGCTAGTTTGTTGTTAGGCATTAGGTTTGCAACCACAGTTTATTAATTTTGATTTTTATGATTATTACATTTGTTACTGGGAGAGTAAGGTAATTGTCAGAGTGAACTGTATCCATCCCACCCTCACCCAAACTAAAAATATTAGTGCTGATACGTTTTCTTTTTCTTAAGTAGAAAGATGTAAAACATTGGGAATTAAAAAAAAAAAAACAGGTCATGTCTGAAGACAAGGGGTATAAAAGCAATTTGTGATGCTGATGGTTTGTTTGTGATACAATGAGATTAGATGCTTGATTAGAAATGTATCTAATCCTGCACAGTCATGTGATTTACAATCAGACTGAGCTGGGTGAAAGACTTTTCAAACGCTGTAGTGAATTGGCCTCTCTGAAAAAGAGTTTCCTTCAGGCTTTGTGGATGGGAGGCCATGAAGCTACTAAGTGGTGTCCCTCCACGAATTGACTGCCCAGGACTCAGGCTGGTACCTAATAGTTTAAGCCAGCAAGTGAGGCGGTGCCATGGCTTTGGTACTGTGAGGGTACTTTTCAGGTAGTACTTGGTCTGAATTCTTCACAATTTGAGAGTATGGTGTGGGAAGGAATAAAGGAGGGAGAAATGCAAACAGAGGGAGGAAAGATGGGGCGAGGGGAAAAACTTTCTAGATAACATGCAGCAGCAGCAGTAGACAACTTTGGAGCGTGAATACCGGAGTCAAGTGAAGCCACCTTAAATCCCATATTGTCTAGAAGAAGAAGTAGCAGATAGAAAGATATATAGGTAAAGCTATGAAAATATCAGAGATAGTAAACTGAAATGTACACAGGAGCCAAGCAAATACCATAAATGTAAACAGAGACCAGGAGGGTCCCATTAAAGTGTGAAGCAAGCTGCAAGTTAAGATATTGGTGTCTTTATTGCCACCAAGCATAATACCCAACAAGTTAGGATGTTTTTAAGATACAATTTGAGCTGAAAGAGAAAGATGGCCCTATAAAACACACTGAGGTTGATTTGTGACCCCTAAGATACAGTGCTGAGTTTCAACTTGAGCAATTGCCTGCAGGGAGAGAATTTTCTTCAATGGCTGTAAAAGCCCCGAAACCAGAAATTGTTCCTTCTAATGGAGGCAAGATAAAAGAAGGAATATATCAGAATCATATTTTAAAAGCATGAGTGGCTAAAGGACTCCCCCGCCCCCAATAGGTTCCAAGTGTGGAAGGATTGGAGTTAATACCAAAAGTTTATGTTATTTATCCTGTGTGTGCGTGTGTGTGTGTGCGGTGTATATTGCCTGAGGTAGCACTTTACGAAACTTTTCACAGTTCATTTCTTAGCACAGAATCAGTCATTCCCAACTTAGCTCTTTTTGTATAGTGTTACATTTCCAAGTTTAGTTCATTCCCCATTATCTATGGTTAGAATTCTTGTAATTTTACTCTTATCAGTTTTCTTCGTTTTTTGTGTTTTTTTAAATTTTTTTATTGTTATGTTAATCACCATACATTACATCATTAGTTTTTGATGTAGTGTTCCATGATTCATTGTTTGTGCATAACACCCAGTGCTCCACGCAGAATGTGCCCTCTTTAATACCCATCACCAGGCTAACCCATCCCCCCACCCCCCTCCCCTCTAGAACCCTCAGTTTGTTTTTCAGAGTCCATCGTCTCTCATGGTTCCTCTCCCCCGCAGACTTACTCCCCTTCTTTCTACCCCTCCTGCTATCTTCTTTTTCTTTTTTCTTAACATATATTGCATTATTTGTTTCAGAAGTACAGATCTGTGATTCAACAGTCTTGCACAATTCACAGCGCTCACCATAGCACATACCCTTCCCAGTGTCTATCACTCAGCCACCCCATCCCTCCTACCCCCCACCACTCCAGCAACCCTCAGTTTGTTTCCTAAGATTAAGA
>NW_027401482.1:0-4148 GCF_003265705.2 Callorhinus ursinus
AACCTCCATACTGTTTTCCAGAGTAGTTGCACCAGCTTGCATTCCCAGCAACAGTGTAGGAGAGTTCCCCTTTCTCCACATCTCCACCAACATCTGTCGCTTCCTGACTTGTTAATTCTAGCCATTCTGACGGGTGTGAGGTGGTATCTCATTGAGGTTTGGATTTGGATTTCCCTGATGCCGAGCGATGTTGAGCACTTTTTCATGTGTCTGTTAGCCATTTGGATGTCTTCTTTGGAAAAATGTCTGTTCATGTCTTCTGCCCATTTCTTGATTGGATTATTTGTTCTTTGGGTGTTGAGTTGGATAAGTTCTTTATAGATTTTGGATACCAGCCCTTTATCTGATATGTCATTTGCAAATATCTTCTCCCATTCTGTCCGTTGTCTTTTGGTTTTGTGGACTGTTTCTTTTGCTGTGCAAAAGCTTTTGATCTTGATGAAATCCCAATAGTTCATTTTTGCCCTGGCTTCCCTTGCCTTTGGCGATGTTTCTAGGAAGAACTTGCTGCGACTGAGGTCGAAGAGGTTGCTGCCTGTGTTCTCCTTTAGGATTTTGATGGACTCCTGTCTCATGTTGAGGTCTTTCAACCATTTGGAGTCTATTTTTGTGTGTGGTGTAAGGAAATGGTCCAGTTTCATTCTTCTGCATGTGGCTGTCCAATTTTCCCAACACCATTTGTTGAAGAGACTGTCTTTTTGCCATTGGACATTCTTTCCCGCTTTGTCAAAGATTAGTTGACCATAGAGTTGAGGGTCCATTTCTGGGCTCTCTATTCTGTTCCATTGATCTATGTGTCTGTTTTTGTGCCAGTACCATACTGTCTTGATGATGACAGCTTTGTAATAGAGCTGGAAGTCCGGAATTGTGATGCCGCCAGCTTTGCTTTTCTTTTTCAAGATTCCTCTGGCTATTCGGGGTCTCTTCTGGTTCCATACAAATTTTAGGATTATTTGTTCCATTTCTTTGAAAAAAGTGGATGGTGTTTTGGCGGGGACTGCATTGAATGTGTAGATTGCTCTAGGTAGCATTGACATCTTCACAATGTTTATTCTTCCAATCCATGAGCATGGAACGTTTTTCCATTTCTTTGTGTCTTGTTCAATTTCTTTCATGAGTATTTTATAGTTTTCTGAGTACAGATCCTTTCCCTCTTTGGTTAAATTTATTCCTAGGTAGCTTATGGTTTTGGGTGCAATTGTAAATGGGATCGACTCCTTGATTTGTCTCTCTTCTGTCTTGTTGTTGGTGTATAGGAATGCCACTGATTTCTGTGCATTGATTTTATATCCTGCCACTTTACTGAATTCCTGTATGAGTTCTAGCAGTTTTGGGGAGGAGTCTTTTGGGTTTTCCACATACAGTATCATATCATCTGCAGAGAGTGAGAGTTTGACTTCCTCTTTGCCGATTTGGATGCCTTTGATTTCTTTTTGTTGTCTGATTGCTGTGGCTAGGACTTCTAATACTATGTTGAATAGCAGTGGTGAGAGTGGACATCCCTGCCGCGTTCCTGACCTTAGGGGAAAAGTTCTCAGCTTTTCCCCATTGAGAATGATATTCACTGTAGGATTTTCATAAATGGCTTTTATGATATTGAGGTAGGTACCCTCTAACCCTATAGTCTGAAGAGTTTTGATCAAGAAAGGATGCTGTACTTTGTCAAATGCTTTTTCTGCATCTATTGAGAGGATCATATGACTCTTGTTCTTTCTTTTGTTCATGTATTGTATCACGTTGATTGATTTGCGGATGTTGAACCAACCTTGCAGCCCAGGGATAAATCCCACTTGATCATGGTGAATAATCCTTTTAATGTACTGTTGGACCCTATTGGCTAGTATTTTGGTGAGAAGTTTTGCATCCATGTTTATCAAGGATATTGGTCTGTAATTCTCCTTTTTGATGGGGTCTTTGGTTTTGGGATCAAGGTAATGGTGGCCTCATAAAATGAGTTTGGAAGTTTTCCTTCCATTTCGATTTTTTGGAACAATTTCAGGAGAATAGGTATTAATTCTTCTTTAAATGTTTGATAGAATTCCCCTGGGAAGCCATCTGGCCCTGGGCTTTTGTTTGTTGGGAGATTTTTGATGACTGCTTCAATTTCCTTAGTGGTTATAGGTCTGTTCAGGTTTTCTATTTCTTCCTGGTTCAATTTTGGTAGTTGATACATCTCTAGGAATGCACCCATTTCTTCCAGGTCATCTAATTTGCTGGCATAGCGTTGCTCGTAATATGTTCTTAGAATTGTTTGTATTTCTTTGGTGTTGGTTGTGATCTCTCCTCTTTCACTGATGATTTTGTTGATTTGGGTCATTTCTCTTTTCTTTTTGATAAGTCTGGCCAGGGGTTTATCAATCTTGTTAATTCTTTCAAAGAACCAGCTCCGAGTTTCGTTGATCTGTTCTACTGTTCTTTTGGTTTCTAGTTCATTGATTTCTGCTCTGATCTTTATTGTTTTTCTTCTCCTGCTGGGTTTAGGCTTTATTTGCTGTTCTTTCTCCAGCTCCTTTAGGTGTAGGGTTAGGTTGTGTATTTGATACCTTTCTTGTTTCTTGAGAAAGGCTTGTATTGCTATATACTTTCCTCTCAGGACTGCCTTTGCGGCATCTCAAAGATTTTGAACAGTTGTGTTTTCATTTTCATTGGTTTCCATGAATTTTTTTATTCTTCTTTAATTTCCTGGTTGACCCATTCACTCTTCAGTAGGATGCTCTTTAGCCTCCATGTATTTGAGTTCTTTCCGACTTTCCTCTTGTGATTGAGTTCTAGTTTCAAAGCACTGTGGTCAGAAAATATGCAAGGAATAATCCCAATCTTTTGGTATCAGTTTTGACCTGATCTGTGACCTAGGACGTGATCAATTCTGGAGAATGTTCCATGGGCACTAGAGAAGAATGTGTATTCCGTTGCTTTGGGATGGAATGTTCTGAATATGTCTGTCAAGTCCATTTGGTCCAGTGTTTCATTCAAAGTCTTTATTTCCTTGTTGATATTTTGCTTAGATGATCTGTCCATTTCAGTCAGGGGGGTGTTAAAGTCCCCCACTATTATTGTATTGTTGTCAATGTGTTTCTTTGCTTTTGTTATTAATTGCCTTATAAAAGTGGCTGCTCCCATGTTAGGGGCATAGATATTTACAATTGTTAGATCTTGTTGGATAGACCCTTTAAGTAAGATATAGTGTCCTTCTTCATCTCTTATTACAGTCTTTGTTTTAAAATCTAATTTGTCTGATATAAGAATTGCCACCCCAGCTTTCTTTTGGTGTCCATTAGCATGGTAGATGGTTTTCCACCCCCTCACTTTCAATCTGGGGGTGTCTTTGGGTCTAAAATGAGTCTCTTGCAGACAGCCTATTGATGGGTCTTGTTTTTTCATCCAGTCTGATAGCCTGTGTCTTTTGATTGGGGCATTTAGCCCATTTACATTCAGGGTAACTATTGAAAGGTATGAATTTAGTGCCATTGTATTGCCTGTAAGGTGACTGTGACTGTATATTGTCTGTGTTCCTTTCTGATCTATGCTGCTTTTTGGCTCTCTCTTTGCTTAGAGAACCCCTTTCAATATTTCTTGGAGGGCTGGTTTTGTGTTTGGAAATTCCTTTAGTTTTTGTATGTCCTGGAAGCTTTTTACCTCTCCTTCTATTTTCAATGACAGCCTAGCTGGATATAGTATTCTTGGCTGCATATTTTTCTCGTTTAGTGTCTGAAGATATCATGCCAGTCCTTTCTGGCCTGCCAGGTCTCTGTGGATAGGTCTGTTGCCAATCTAATGTTTCTACCATTGTAGGTTACATATCTCTTCTCCCGAGCTGCTTTCAGGTTTTTCTCTTTGTCTCTGAGACTCGTAAGTTTTACTATTAGATGTCAGGTGTTGACCTATTTTTAGTGATTTTGAGAGGGGTTCTCTGTGCCTCCTGGATTTTGATGCCTGTTTCCTTCCACGTTAGGGAAGTTCTCTGCTATAATTTGCTCCAATATTCCTTCTGCCCCTCTCTCTCTTTCCTCTTCTTCTGGGATCCCAATTATTCTAATGTTGTTTCATCTTATTGTATCGCTTATCTCCCAAATTCTGCCCTCGTGATCCTGTAGTTGTTTCTCTCTCTTTTTCTCAGCTTCTTTATTTTCCATCATTTGGTCTTCTAT
>NW_027401483.1:0-4148 GCF_003265705.2 Callorhinus ursinus
AACCTCCATACTGTTTTCCAGAGTAGTTGCACCAGCTTGCATTCCCAGCAACAGTGTAGGAGAGTTCCCCTTTCTCCACATCTCCACCAACATCTGTCGCTTCCTGACTTGTTAATTCTAGCCATTCTGACGGGTGTGAGGTGGTATCTCATTGAGGTTTGGATTTGGATTTCCCTGATGCCGAGCGATGTTGAGCACTTTTTCATGTGTCTGTTAGCCATTTGGATGTCTTCTTTGGAAAAATGTCTGTTCATGTCTTCTGCCCATTTCTTGATTGGATTATTTGTTCTTTGGGTGTTGAGTTGGATAAGTTCTTTATAGATTTTGGATACCAGCCCTTTATCTGATATGTCATTTGCAAATATCTTCTCCCATTCTGTCCGTTGTCTTTTGGTTTTGTGGACTGTTTCTTTTGCTGTGCAAAAGCTTTTGATCTTGATGAAATCCCAATAGTTCATTTTTGCCCTGGCTTCCCTTGCCTTTGGCGATGTTTCTAGGAAGAACTTGCTGCGACTGAGGTCGAAGAGGTTGCTGCCTGTGTTCTCCTTTAGGATTTTGATGGACTCCTGTCTCATGTTGAGGTCTTTCAACCATTTGGAGTCTATTTTTGTGTGTGGTGTAAGGAAATGGTCCAGTTTCATTCTTCTGCATGTGGCTGTCCAATTTTCCCAACACCATTTGTTGAAGAGACTGTCTTTTTGCCATTGGACATTCTTTCCCGCTTTGTCAAAGATTAGTTGACCATAGAGTTGAGGGTCCATTTCTGGGCTCTCTATTCTGTTCCATTGATCTATGTGTCTGTTTTTGTGCCAGTACCATACTGTCTTGATGATGACAGCTTTGTAATAGAGCTGGAAGTCCGGAATTGTGATGCCGCCAGCTTTGCTTTTCTTTTTCAAGATTCCTCTGGCTATTCGGGGTTTCTTCTGGTTCCATACAAATTTTAGGATTATTTGTTCCATTTCTTTGAAAAAAGTGGATGGTGTTTTGATGGGGACTGCATTGAATGTGTAGATTGCTCTAGGTAGCATTGACATCTTCACAATGTTTATTCTTCCAATCCATGAGCATGGAACGTTTTTCCATTTCTTTGTGTCTTCTTCAATTTCTTTCATGAGTATTTTATAGTTTTCTGAGTACAGATCCTTTCCCTCTTTGGTTAAATTTATTCCTAGGTAGCTTATGGTTTTGGGTGCAATTGTAAATGGGATCGACTCCTTGATTTGTCTCTCTTCTGTCTTGTTGTTGGTGTATAGGAATGCCACTGATTTCTGTGCATTGATTTTATATCCTGCCACTTTACTGAATTCCTGTATGAGTTCTAGCAGTTTTGGGGTGGAGTCTTTTGGGTTTTCCACATACAGCATCATATCATCTGCAGAGAGTGAGAGTTTGACTTCCTCTTTGCCGATTTGGATGCCTTTGATTTCTTTTTGTTGTCTGATTGCTGTGGCTAGGACTTCTAATACTATGTTGAATAGCAGTGGTGAGAGTGGACATCCCTGCCGCGTTCCTGACCTTAGGGGAAAAGTTCTCAGCTTTTCCCCATTGAGAATGATATTCACTGTAGGATTTTCATAGATGGCTTTTATGATATTGAGGTAGGTACCCTCTAACCCTATAGTCTGAAGAGTTTTGATCAAGAAAGGATGCTGTACTTTGTCAAATGCTTTTTCTGCATCTATTGAGAGGATCATATGACTCTTGTTCTTTCTTTTGTTCATGTATTGTATCACGTTGATTGATTTGCGGATGTTGAACCAACCTTGCAGCCCAGGGATAAATCCCACTTGATCATGGTGAATAATCCTTTTAATGTACTGTTGGACCCTATTGGCTAGTATTTTGGTGAGAAGTTTTGCATCCATGTTTATCAAGGATATTGGTCTGTAATTCTCCTTTTTGATGGGGTCTTTGGTTTTGGGATCAAGGTAATGGTGGCCTCATAAAATGAGTTTGGAAGTTTTCCTTCCATTTCGATTTTTTGGAACAATTTCAGGAGAATAGGTATTAATTCTTCTTTAAATGTTTGATAGAATTCCCCTGGGAAGCCATCTGGCCCTGGGCTTTTGTTTGTTGGGAGATTTTTGATGACTGCTTCAATTTCCTTAGTGGTTATAGGTCTGTTCAGGTTTTCTATTTCTTCCTGGTTCAATTTTGGTAGTTGATACATCTCTAGGAATGCACCCATTTCTTCCAGGTCATCTAATTTGCTGGCATAGCGTTGCTCGTAATATGTTCTTAGAATTGTTTGTATTTCTTTGGTGTTGGTTGTGATCTCTCCTCTTTCACTGATGATTTTGTTGATTTGGGTCATTTCTCTTTTCTTTTTGATAAGTCTGGCCAGGGGTTTATCAATCTTGTTAATTCTTTCAAAGAACCAGCTCCGAGTTTCGTTGATCTGTTCTACTGTTCTTTTGGTTTCTAGTTCATTGATTTCTGCTCTGATCTTTATTGTTTTTCTTCTCCTGCTGGGTTTAGGCTTTATTTGCTGTTCTTTCTCCAGCTCCTTTAGGTGTAGGGTTAGGTTGTGTATTTGATACCTTTCTTGTTTCTTGAGAAAGGCTTGTATTGCTATATACTTTCCTCTCAGGACTGCCTTTGCGGCATCTCAAAGATTTTGAACAGTTGTGTTTTCATTTTCATTGGTTTCCATGAATTTTTTTATTCTTCTTTAATTTCCTGGTTGACCCATTCACTCTTCAGTAGGATGCTCTTTAGCCTCCATGTATTTGAGTTCTTTCCGACTTTCCTCTTGTGATTGAGTTCTAGTTTCAAAGCACTGTGGTCAGAAAATATGCAAGGAATAATCCCAATCTTTTGGTATCAGTTTTGACCTGATCTGTGACCTAGGACGTGATCAATTCTGGAGAATGTTCCATGGGCACTAGAGAAGAATGTGTATTCCGTTGCTTTGGGATGGAATGTTCTGAATATGTCTGTCAAGTCCATTTGGTCCAGTGTTTCATTCAAAGTCTTTATTTCCTTGTTGATATTTTGCTTAGATGATCTGTCCATTTCAGTCAGGGGGGTGTTAAAGTCCCCCACTATTATTGTATTGTTGTCAATGTGTTTCTTTGCTTTTGTTATTAATTGCCTTATAAAAGTGGCTGCTCCCATGTTAGGGGCATAGATATTTACAATTGTTAGATCTTGTTGGATAGACCCTTTAAGTAAGATATAGTGTCCTTCTTCATCTCTTATTACAGTCTTTGTTTTAAAATCTAATTTGTCTGATATAAGAATTGCCACCCCAGCTTTCTTTTGGTGTCCATTAGCATGGTAGATGGTTTTCCACCCCCTCACTTTCAATCTGGGGGTGTCTTTGGGTCTAAAATGAGTCTCTTGCAGACAGCCTATTGATGGGTCTTGTTTTTTCATCCAGTCTGATAGCCTGTGTCTTTTGATTGGGGCATTTAGCCCATTTACATTCAGGGTAACTATTGAAAGGTATGAATTTAGTGCCATTGTATTGCCTGTAAGGTGACTGTGACTGTATATTGTCTGTGTTCCTTTCTGATCTATGCTGCTTTTTGGCTCTCTCTTTGCTTAGAGGACCCCTTTCAATATTTCTTGGAGGGCTGGTTTTGTGTTTGGAAATTCCTTTAGTTTTTGTATGTCCTGGAAGCTTTTTACCTCTCCTTCTATTTTCAATGACAGCCTAGCTGGATATAGTATTCTTGGCTGCATATTTTTCTCGTTTAGTGTCTGAAGATATCATGCCAGTCCTTTCTGGCCTGCCAGGTCTCTGTGGATAGGTCTGTTGCCAATCTAATGTTTCTACCATTGTAGGTTACATATCTCTTCTCCCGAGCTGCTTTCAGGTTTTTCTCTTTGTCTCTGAGACTCGTAAGTTTTACTATTAGATGTCAGGTGTTGACCTATTTTTAGTGATTTTGAGAGGGGTTCTCTGTGCCTCCTGGATTTTGATGCCTGTTTCCTTCCACGTTAGGGAAGTTCTCTGCTATAATTTGCTCCAATATTCCTTCTGCCCCTCTCTCTCTTTCCTCTTCTTCTGGGATCCCAATTATTCTAATGTTGTTTCGTCTTATTGTATCGCTTATCTCTCAAATTCTGCCCTCGTGATCCTGTAGTTGTTTATCTCTCTTTTTCTCAGCTTCTTTATTTTCCATCATTTGGTCTTCTAT
>NW_027401484.1:0-1016 GCF_003265705.2 Callorhinus ursinus
GAGCCTGCTCCTCCCTCTCCCACTCCCCCTGCTTGTGTTCCCTCTCTCGCTGTCTGACAAATGAATAAATAAAATCAAAAAAAAAAAAAAAAAAAGACTTATGCCCAAGAATTCCACTGAATCACTACCCATAACTGGGGAAAAACTGGGAACGATTTAACTGTTCAACATTACCTCATGCATTTTATGTATCTATTCAGTAACGTTTTATGAAGAGGCTTTAGAGATTGGAAAAGCTAGTATGTTTAATGGGAAAAAAAAACCCAAAAACAAAATACCCAGGAAAAAAGTTAATGGTAAACTTGAAAATTCACACATGATATGTTGGTATACGTTTAACGAGTAAATACAACCAGGGAGATACTCCAAAATGTTGGCAGGTTTTAGTGCTGAATGTGGGACTCGATTTTCCTTTCCCTAAGTTGTCTTCCAAGAGCCTTGTGCTATTGGAATCTGTCTCCCAGAACCTCCCTTCCAACGCGAGAAAGAAAAAAGGCAAGAAAATCTGGAGGCACAGTAGCTGAAAAGAAACTCAGACACAGAAATGGTAGCTCACTTTTATTTTCTGCAGTAACAAACATTTGAAGCGCCCGTTCCTCTAGCAACAGGGAAAGAAATCAAGCGGCCCAAGGGCCCCTACGGGCCAAAAAGTAAACCCTGGTAACAAAGTGGCAATCGACTCCAAGTACCAACTCCCTGTGCCTTGCCTAGTAGGGGGCACAAGACTAGGCCTCAGCTCCCTTTCCTGGGCCTAGGCTTCCAGGAGGAGGGGACCCAGAGCCCCAGGGAAAGCTGGTCGAGGAACGAGTTGATCGAAGCTCGGAAGAAGACGGGGTCTTCAGCAGTCCATCTACTGAAAGTGAGCAAAACGGAAAATGAGGCTACGGGTGAGAACTGCGGTGGAGGTGCAGAGCACCGGCCCCCTCCCCTCATACACACACTAAACGCGTCAGTGCCTCCACCACGGCACTCGAAGACAGAGACGCGACCCCAGCACCTGCCGCCCCCGCCCCCCC
>NW_027401484.1:1026-4144 GCF_003265705.2 Callorhinus ursinus
CTCGAAGACAGAGACGCGACCCCAGCACCTGCCGCCCCCGCCCCCCCCCCCCCCCCCCCCCGCCTCCCACCGGGCCCCTCGCCCCCGCTGCCACCGCGCTCCCCGGCCACCGCACCGCGGCCCCCGCCCAGGGACGCTCCGTGGAAAGGATACAACTCCAGCAGTCGGCCTGCCGCTGCCACAGCTACAGGCGCCGCATCCCCACCAGGCCACAGGGCCTGCGGTGCCTGCCGGGCCTGAGGAGGATCACCGGCCTCCTCGGCCTCTGCTCTCTCGCCGCCGCCGCCGCCGCCGCCGCCGCCGGGGCCACCATCGCCCTCAGGGCTGCCGGAGCGCCCCTGGCAACCAGGAGCTCCGGGGCTAGGCTGGCGGTCCTGGCCCCCGGCTCCGCCCGCTCCGCCCGCCGCACCGGCCTCGCCGCCGCCGCCGCCGTCGTCGCCGCCGTCTGGGGCCTGCATAGCTACCGCGCCCGGCTCCCCAGAGCCCGCCACAAAGCCGCCCGCACTCTCCGCTAAGGGCTCCGACTCTGAGAGCCTTCACGAAGCTCCGCCCCTTCGCGCCCAAGGCAGCTGGGAGTGCCCACGGCGCCTGCGCAGACAGCCCCACATGGGGCTGCTTCCCGCCAACGCGGGCTCGCTGTGCTGGCGGAGATTTCCGGATCCAGCCGATCTTGAGGAGGTGGAGCCTAGTTCGGGAAGCTCCGCCTCTCGGTGCTTGACGTCACTTGGGCTCCCTAGCCAGCAGGCACCATCCCCCCCCCCGCCCCCCACAGAGCCTTCTCGTGAGGCCACTGGCACGTGACTACCTCCCTTGATTAACCTTCTTACTGTTTTCCGCAGTAGCTGCCCCGGCTAGCAATCCCACCCAGGGCGCACAAAGTTTCCTTTTTGTCTGCATCCTCCCCAACACTTGTTATTCCTTGTGTTTTTGCTTTTAGACATTCTGACAGGTGTGAGGCGATATCTCATTGTTTTGATTGGCATTTCCCTGATGCTGAGTGATGTTGAACATCTTTTCATTTGTCTGTTGGCCATCTGTATATCTTCTCTGCAAATATGTCTATTCATGTCATCTGCCCATTCGTAAAAACTGGATTATTTATTATTTTGGTGTTGAGTTGTATTACTTCTTTTTACATTTTCAATAGTAACTCCTTACTGGACACATCAGGGGCAAATACCTTCTCTCCATTTGTAGGTTGTCTTTTTGTTTTGTTGATGGTTTCCTTCGCTATGCAAAAGCCTTTTATCTTGGTGTAGTCCCAATAGTTCAATCTTGCTTTTGGTGGATTTATTCCCAGGGCGCAAGGATGATTCACTATCCGTAAATCAATCAATACGGTACATCACATTAGCAAGAGAAAGGATAAAAACCATATGATCATTTTCATAGATGCAGGAAAAGCATTTGACAAACTACAGCATTCAGTCACAATCAAAACCCTCAACAAGGGTTTAGAGGGAACATACCTCCACACCATAAAGCCTCCACCAAAAAACTAAAACGGATAAAGGAATTCAGTAAAGTCATAGTATATAAAATTAATATGCAGAAATCTCTTGCATTTCTATAGACTAATGATGAAGTAGCAGAAAGAGAAATTAAGAAGACAATCCCATTTATGATTGCACCAGAAAGAATAGAATACCTAGGGATAAACTTAGCCGAGGAGGTGAAAGACCCGTACTCTGAAAACTATAAAACACTGATGGAAAGGAATTGAAGATGACACAAACAAATGGAAAGCTATTCCATGCTCATGGAGTGGGAGAACCAGCATTGTTAAAACGTCCATACTACCCCCAAACAACCTACAGATTTAATGCAATCCCTATCAAAATAGCATTGCACTTCTCACATAACTGAACAAATAATCCTAAAATTTTACGGAACTATAAAATAAGACTCCGAGGAGCCAAAGCAATCTTGAAAAAGAAGAACAAACCTGGAGCTATCACAATCCCAGATTTTAAGACACGCTACAAAGATGTAGTGATCAAAACTGTATGGTACTGATATAAGAATAGACATGTAGATCAATAGAACAGAATAGAGTGCTCAGAAAAAAACCCACGAAATTATGGTCAATTAATCTATGACAAAGGAGGTAGGGATACCCAATGAGGAAAAGACGTTCTCTTCAACAAATGGTGCCTGGAAAACTGGACAGCTGCATGCACATGAACGAAACTGGACCACCTTCTTATAGCACTGACAAAAATAAACTCAAAATGGTTTAAAGATCTAACTGTGAGGGGTGCCTGGGTGGCTCAGTCGGCTAAGCGTCCGACTCGATTTCTGCTCAGGTCATGATCTCAGGGTTGTGAGATTGAGCCCCGTGTCGGGCTCCGTGCTAGGTGTGGAGCCTGCTTAAGAGCCTCTCTCTCTCTCTCAAGGAAAGCGGAAGCCCAGAAGACTGCATCTTCTCGCGTATCTGTGCGAGCTAATTTTGAGCTGCCTCTCTTTGTAGTCTTAAGAGACCAGAGAGCCTGTTGTCTGACTATTACCCCTTACGTTTCTGTAGACAAGCCTTGTGTGTACTCCTAGCCGTGGCTCAGCTCCAGACACGCTTCTTCACTGACAACAAGAAATATGCAGGAGATGATGTTCCCTTCTCAATTCCTGCAGCCTCTGAAATTGCTGACCTTAGTGACATCATCAATAAATTGCTGGAGGCCAAAAATGCGTTCCACAAACATGTGGAGTTCGACTTCCTTATCAAGGGCCAGTTTCTGCGAATGCCCTTGCTCAAACACATGGAACTGGAAAACATCTCATCAGAAGAGGTTGTGGAATTGGAATATGTGGAGAAGTAGCCTGCCCCTCAGCCAAAGCGATGCATGTTCCATGATGACTGGATCAGTTCTGTCCGAGGGGCAGAGGAATGGATCTTGACTGGTTCTTATGATAAGACTTCTCGGAGATATCTGGTCCTTGGAAGGAAAGTCAATAATGACAGTTGTGGGACATACAGACGTTGTAAAAGATGTGGCCTGGGTGAAAAAAGATAGTTTGTCTTGCCTACTACTGAGTGCTTCTGTGGATCAGACGATTCTCTTGTGGGAGTGGAATGTGGAGAGAAACAAAGTGAAAGCCCTGCACTGCTGCAGAGGCCATG
>NW_027401485.1:0-4143 GCF_003265705.2 Callorhinus ursinus
CCCCGGTAAACAGGCCACAGTGCTTACACATCAGGGCTTCGGTGCCTCCTAGGGCCAAACGCTATCCCTCGCTGGTTTCTGAGGGCTCTGGCCCCAGAGGCCTGGCTCTAAAGCCACAGTGATAGGGGGCACCTTAGCAATACGAGAGATGCACCCCGTCTCCCAGAAGGAAACTGCCCCATTGGGAACCTGCGGCAAATATTTCCCAGTAGAATTCTGTGTGCGCATCCCAGCGAAATGCCACTTTCAATGGCCCCCTGCCTGCAAACCCTGACCTGACTCTTACCCTCACCCACGCCCCAACTCAGATCCCCTGCCCACCAGAGCTTGCCCCAGCGTGGGCAGATCAGGGCTGAAACGACCCTAGGCCGTAAGGCTATCGCTAGGTTAGCTTCTGAGGTTCTGTTCCAAGAAGCCTGGCTTCAAAGCCCAGGGAGGGCACTAGCTAAGCAACACCAGAGGACTCAGCTTGCCAAAAAGAATTCAAAAACACGACTTGGAACTCCGGAGAGCATTCAGAACTCGAGAACTCTGAATGACCATCCCAGGCAACGCACAAATTTGGCGCCCTCTGGTGGCCAACCTGAGCCTGACACTCAACCTGACGCCCGGGCTCAACTCAGACCCAGAGAAGTGCCTGTCAAGCCCCTAAGCCGTAAGACGAACCCTAGGTTGGCTTCTGAGCGCTCTGTCCCCAGAACCTGGCTCCAAAGCCCCAGGGATCTGGACACCTAACCAGTGCCAGAGGACTCAGCCTGCCACTAAAAAGAAAGAAGTGCATTGGGAACTCCGGTAAGCATTCCGAGCAGAACCGTGCCCATACATCCCAATGAACCCCAAGTTCATTATGTCCAGGTTGCAATCCCTGAGCCTGACATTCCGACCTGACCCATGTCTTCAACTCTGACCCTAGGAGTCTCATCACAGCGCCGGCACATCAGCCTTCTCATGTCCCTAAGCCCTAAACATAACCCTAGTTTGGCTTCTGAGCGCTCTGTCCCTAGAGCTTGGCTCCAAAGCCCCAGGGCTTTGGGACACCTGACCAGGACCAGAAGATTCTGCCTGCCACTAAAAAGGAAAACGTGCCATTGGGAACTCCGTTAAGCATTCGGAGCAGGAGAACTGTGCCGGTCCATCCCAACGAACCCCAAGTTCAATGTGCCCAGTCCGCAATCCCTGAGCCTGACGCTCCCCCAACCCACGGCCTCAAATCACACCTCGGGAAGCTCATCACAGCGCTGGTACATCAGGCGTGTCTTGGCCCTAAGCCCAAAGACAAACCCTAGGTTGGCTTCTGAGTGGTCTGTCCCCAGAGCCTGGCTCCAAAGCCCCAAGGATTCGGGAGGCCCGAGCAGTATCAAGGGACTCAGGCTGCCACCCAGAAGAAAAGCCCGCCACTGGGACTCTGGAAAGCATTCATAGCAGAACTCTGAATGTCCATCCCAGCAAAACTACACTTTCTGCGCCCCCTCGTGGCAAACCCTGAGCCTGACACTCAACCTGACCCCCACCCTCAAGACATACAGCCCATCCCAAGCTCGCCAGAGTTCCCGCAGCCCAGGAGTGCCGTGCACCTGGGCCCTATCCCTAACCCTCACTTGGCTTCAGGGAGCTCTCTTCCTAGGTCCCTGGCTCCAGGCCCAAGGGATTTGGGCCACCTGAGCAATACCAGAGGACTCAGACTGACACCACAAACAAAATGCGCCATTTGGCAATTCTGAAAGCACTGGGAGGAGAACCGTGCATTCCGTGCCCCTAGGTGCTAAACCCCACCCTCGGTTGGCTTCTGAAGAATCAGTCCCCAGAGCCTGGCTCCAAAGCCCCACAGATTCGGGACACCTGAGCAATATCGCGTGACTCAGGCTGCCACCGAGAAGGAAAGTGCGCCATTTGGTACTCGGGAAAGCATTCAGAGCAAGAGACTCTGAATGCCCATCCCAAGGAATCCACAAATATTGCGCCCTCTAGTGGCACACCCTGAGCCTGACACTGAACCTGACCCACGCCCTCAAGACAAACTCCCAGGGAAGCAGGCAATCGTGCTGGCACGTTGGGCCTGCCGTGCCCCTAGGAACTCACCATATCCCTCTCTGGCTTCTGAGGACTATGGCCACAGAGGCCTGGCTCTAAAGCCACACGGATTGGGGGCACCTGAGCAATACCGGCGGATTCAGCCTTTCTCCCAGAAGGAAAGCACACCATTGGGAAATCGGGGCAAAGTTTCCGAGGAGAACTCTGCATGCACATCCCAGCGAAATGCCACATTCAAAGGCCCCCTGCCCACAAACCCTGAGACTGACATTCACCCTAACCCACGCTACCCACTCAGATCCCCCGCCCCCCAAAGCTTGCCCCAGCGTGGCCAGATCAGTGCTCAAATGACCCTAGACCCTAGGTCTATCCCTAGGTTGGCTTCTAAGTTTCTGGATCCAGAAGCCTGGCTCCAAAGCCCCAGGATTGGCAATAAATGAGCAACACCAGAGGACTCAGCTTGCCAAAAACAATTCAAACACACTACTTGCAACTCCCGTGAGGGTTCAGAACAGGACAACTCTGAATTCCCATCCCAACCAATGCACAAATTGGGCACCCTCTGGCGGCCACCCTGAGCCTGACACAATCTGACACTCGCCCTCAAGACAAATCCCCCAGAGCAGGTTCCAGTGCTTACACGTCAGCCCTGCCGTACCCCTAGGCCCTAACCGTCACCCTAGAGGCCTCTGAGGGTCTGTTCCCAGGGCCTTGACTCCAAAGCCCTAGGGATTTTGGACACCTGACCACTACCAGAGGACTCAGCCTGCCACTAACACAGAATACGTGCCATTGGGAATTCCAGAAAGCATTCAGAACAGGAGATCTGTGCTGGTCCATTCCAACAAAACCCAAGTACAATGTGCCCACGCCGCAATGCCTGAGCCTGACACTCCCCCCGAACCACAGCCTCAACTCAGACCCCGGGAAGCTCATCACAGCACTGGCACATCAGGCGTGTCATTCCCCTCAGCGCATACCTTCACCCTAGGTTGGCTTCTGAGCGGTCTGTCTCCAGGGCCTGTCTCCAAAGCACAAAAGATTCGAGCAGTATCAAGGGACTGAGGCTGCCACCTGGAAGGAAACCGCACCACTGGCAACTCCGGAAAGCATTCACAGCAGGAGAACTCTGAGTGCCCATCCCAGCAAAACTACACTTTCTTCGGCCCTGGCGGCAAACCCAGAGCCGGACACTCAACCTGTGCCAAACCCTCAAGACAAACCGCCGGTAAGCAGTGCACAATGCTTACAAATCAGGTCTTCGTTGTGCCTAGGCCCTAACCCTATCCTCGCTGTATTCTGAGGGCTCTGACCCAGAGGCCTGGCACTAAACCCACAGGAATAGGGGGCACCTTAGCAATATCAGAGGATTCACCCTGTCTACCAGAAGGAAACTCCACCATTGGGAATCTGCGGCAAAGGTTTCCCAGTAGAACTCTGCGTGCCCATCCCAGCAAAATGCCACTTTCAACAGCCCATTGCCTACAAGCCCTGACCTGACTCTCACCCTCACCCACGCCCCAACTCAGATCCCCTGCCCCCCAACGCTTGCTCTAGTGTGGGCAGCTCAGGGCTGAAACGACCGTAGGCCGTAAGCCTATCCCTAGCTTCGGTTCTGCCCTTCTGTGCCAAGAAGCCTGGGTTCAAAGCCCCAGGGATGGCAATAGCTAACAACACAAAAGGACTCATCTTGTCAAAAGGAATTCAAAAGCAAGACTTGGAACTCCAAGAGCGTTCAGAACTCGAGAAATCGGAATGCCCATCCCAGCCAACGCACAAATTGGGCGCCCGATGGCGGCCAACCCTGAGCCTGACACTCAACCTGACTCACGGCCTCGACTCAGACCCAGGGAAGCGCCTGTCAAGCCCCTAAGCCGTAAGCCTAACCCTAGGTTGGCTCCTAGCGCACTGTCCCCAGAGCCTGGCTCCAAAGCCCCAGAGATCTGGGACACTAACCAGTGCCAGAGGACTCAGGCTGCCACTAAAAAGGAAAACGTGCCGTTGGGAACTCCGGTAAGCATTCTGAGCAGGAGAACTGTGCCGATCCAGCCCAATGAACCCCAAGTTCAATATGCCCATGCTGCAATCCCTGAGCCTGACGTTCTGCCCTGA
>NW_027401486.1:0-3233 GCF_003265705.2 Callorhinus ursinus
AATATAAAAATTGAAAAATAAAATAAATTTCAGGTTGTTTGGCATTTACTACTGGCTAGATTGTACTAGACTCAATTTCCCACTAATGGTTTGTTTGTATGTTTATTTTTTCTTCTTACAAAATAGGGTAGTTCAGAGAAAAAGATTAAAAGTGTTATTTTCTCCAATGTGTGGTAATTTTTCCCGAAAGCATAAAATTATTGACTATAAATCACTTAGAAAAATATTTAACAATTCTGGCCTCTTGTGTTTTCACTACATTTTCCCTCAAATTATAAGTAGAAAAGACATAATTTGACATTTATTTCATGGAATAATTGATTTATTCTACCAATGTCTTCCATATTCTAAAGGTGTGAAAAAGGAAAACCAGAGGCAAACAGTAGGAAGGTTGAGGATCAGACTATGTTTTTCTCTTGAGTATCTTCTTGCTTACGGAGAATTTGATGAACTGTTTCATTTGCCATTTCTCTCCCTCTGGATAACTGGAGGAAAATTTCTCAAGGATTCAGAATAAAGACACTAATATTTAATGTTTAAAGTCAGAAAAAGAGCAAGGAAGATTTCCACTTAAAAGAAGAGCATGACCCACAGGATATCAGTAAAATGTTGCATGGAGTTGCTGGGGTTTATGATCTCACTTTGATTCTACACTATGAAATTTAACTTCTCCCAATGCTGTTTGAAGCTATTAAAGTTTCAAGTGCATTTCATAGTAGGTCACGGAGCAAAACTACCTTTCACTTTTCTCTCTTAGAGGATAAAGACAATAAAGAATCAAAGTGAATCAGTTAAAGCTCAGTCCCATGTCTTCTTTCATGTTCAGATGCCAGGCAGTCATCAAAGTAGCATTGGGGAATAACCAGATCCCCAGGGACTGGCAACTTCCTTCTCCCATGTGTAGCCAACTTGTTAAGTGACTGAAATGTCCCTCTAGGGAAGACTTGAGGGAAGAATCTTTAATAGTATTTTGCTGTATTGCAGGGTCCTTTCTTCAAGCTGCTGTAATTCTCAAGTAAGAGGATCTGGGTGTGTGAACTAGTCATGAATCCCCCATTGTGTTGATTCAAATTATCTTTCTGCCCTTAGACCCATATTTTTTTCTGCTAATATATTCCAACTAACATCTTAGTAGGTCACCAAATATTTTATTTTTAAGAATCCTGTGATAAATTATCCATCACCACAGATCCCTGTAGGTCAAAATTCATGTGGCTTAATTGTAGTAATGAGTTCCACCTTGTTAGGATGGCACCTAATTTTCCAGGACATCATTATTTTATCATTATTTTCCATATCAGGTGGCCCAATTCCACTGCTGCATTCCCCACTATCATCACTGGTCCTCGGAAGTTAGATACCACAGAACATTTTAATAATACTAATGCCCTCCTTACCAAGTCATTTATTAATGCCTTCATGAAGAAAATGTGCTCCAGGCTTTCCACATGGTATGTTTAGAGGGTGGCTGAGCATATTGCATTAGAGAAACTCCACAATTCCCATCTTCCAGAGCCCACTGACTCCTTTTTCCACAGGGTACCAGGGACTTTCCAGCTTTTCAACCTTATTTACCATAGACTGTCATTGAGTTCAAACTTCAGGTAGCCAATGTGGAAGACAGCTAGTTCATCATAACCTGTGCTCTGGATGATAGCACCAATGCCATTAAATTCAGATCATTCAAGTGTTATATTTCATATTCTTTAACATCCACTCCCATATGTGCTTTCGAACTTCCGCTAATGGAAACCTTGAGGAGCTGAATTCCTTTCAGAGTAAAATACAACATTTTTGTGGAGCAATACTTGAATGTGTGTAATGACCCTGTTTTGTCATTATAATTTTCCCTGATGATTAGCAAGTACATTTCCTTTTCTACTTGCATTTATTTTTTTATTTTTAACTTTTAATTGAAGTATATTTGACACATAATGATACTTTAATTTCAGGTGTACAACATATTCAACAAATCTCTATGTTATGCTATACTCACCACAAGTGTAGCTACCCTCTGTCACCATACAACACAATTATGATACACCAGAATATATCCCTTATGCTGTACCTTTTATTCACTTAACTTATTCATTCCATAACTGGAAGCCTATACCTCCCACTCCCCTTCACTCATTTTGCCCATCCCTACCCCTCTCCTCTGGCAACAGTTTGTTCCCTGTATTTGTGGGTCTGTTCCTGCTTTTATTTGTTTTACTTTTAGATTCCACATGTAAGTGAAATCTTATGATATTTGTCTTTCTCTGTCTGACTTATTTCACTTAGCAAAATACCCTGAAGTTAAATACGTTTTTATGTATTGGCCATTTGGATAGGTGAAGTGACTGTTCTTTTAGATTTTCTGCCTTTTTATTATTGATTTGTAGGAATTCTTTGGATACTTCTTCCTTTGAGATAGATAGATAGACACACACACACTCACTCACACTCACACACACATTGTGTGCATTGCCTATCTTCATGGAACTTTTGGTAAAGAGATGCTCTTAAACTTACTATTATTCAATTTAAACAAATTCTTCTATTAAGGTTAAAACTTTTTCTTATTTCATAGATCTTTTCCCACTCAAAATTCATGATGAGGGGCACCTGGGTGGCTCAGTCCATTGGCATCTGGCTCTTGATTTCACTTCAGGTTATGATTTCAGGGTCATGAGATTGAGCCCCACATCAGGTTCCAGGCTCAGCCAGAGTCTGCTTGAGATTCTCTCTCTTCCTCTCCCTCTGCCCCTCCCCACCCTGACTCACACATGCTCTCTCTCTAAAAAGAGAAAGAAAGCTTTAAAATTCATGCAGAATATTATTTAAATCCATCTTGTTGTACTTTTCACATTTATACCCATAATCAGATTGAAATTGATTTTTGTGTATAAGGTTGAAATGTCTTTTCTCCCACAAGGACATCCATTGACCTGGAACCATATATTGAAAGACTGTCTTCTCCTTGCTGCACTGCAGGATACAATAGTCATGAATTGTTTGCCTGTCCGTGTGTCGGAGCTGTTTCTGGACTCTATACTATTCCTTTGGTCAGTTTGTTTAGCTTCCTTCTCAAATATAATGTTTGCTAGAAATTTAGTCATCATTAAGATATGGAATGTTTCTATTCCATGTTTGCTAAGAATCTTTGTTTTCCTATAAATGAATGTTGAAATCCTTTCCTGAATCTATGGAAATAATCTTATTATTCTTCACTTTTATTCTGTCAGTAGCAT
>NW_027401486.1:3333-4142 GCF_003265705.2 Callorhinus ursinus
TTTCTTTCTTTCTTTCTTTCTTTCTTCTTTTTCTTCCTTTCTTTCTTCTTTCTTCCATTCTTTCTTTTTTTTTGTAATATCCTTGTAAATTTCTGCGGGCAATTTTATGCTGACCTTATAAAAATAAGATAATAAACATGAAATGCCACTTTCAGCTACCCCCTGCCCACCAACCCTGAGCCTGACACTCACCCTGACCCACACCCCTAACTCGGATCCCCCGCACCCCAGCGTGGCCAGATCAGGGCACCAATGACCCTAGGCACTAGGTCTATACCTAGGTTGGCTTCTAGGTTTCTGGATCCAGTAGGTTGGCTCCAAAGCCCCACGGATGGCAGTAACTGAGCGACATCTAAGGACTCCAACACCACAAAGAATTCAAACGCACTCCTTGCAGCTCTGGAGAGCATTCAGAACAGGACATCTCAGAATGTCTATCCCAACCAACGCAAAAACTTGGCGCCCACAGGCGGCCAACTCTGAGCCTGACGCTCAACCTGACCCACTCCCTCAAGACAAACCCCCCAAGAGCTGGCTACAGTGCTTGCACATCAGGGCTGCCATGTCCCTCGGCCCTAATGAGGACCCCACGGAGGCTTCTGAAGGCTCTGTCCCCAGGCGCCCAGCTCCAAAGCCCCAGGGACCGGGGACACATGAACAGGGCCAGAGGACTCAGCCTGCCAATAAACAGGAACACGTGCCATGGGGAACTCCTGGAAACATTCCGAGCAGGAGAACTGTGCCGGTCCGTCCGCCATGAACCCCGAATTCAATGTGCCCGGGCCGCAATCCCTGAGCCTGACTCTCCC
>NW_027401487.1:0-4141 GCF_003265705.2 Callorhinus ursinus
AGATACCACCTCACACCCGTCAGAATGGCTAAAATTAACAAGTCAGGGAACGACAGATGTTGGCGGGGATGTGGAGAAAGGGGAACCCTCCTACACTGTTGGTGGAAATGCAAGCTGGGGCAACCCCTCTGGAAAACAGTATGGAGGTTCCTCGAACAGTTGAAATTAGAGCTACCGTTCGATCCAGCAATTGCACTACTGGGTATTGACCCCAAAGACACAAATGTAGGGACCCGAAGGGGTACGTGCACCCCAATGTTTATAGCAGCAATGTCCACAATAGCCAAACTGTGGAACGAGCCAAGATGCCCATCGACAGATAAATGGATAAAGAAGATGGAATATCATGCAGCCATCAAAAGGAATGAGATCTTGCCATTTGCAACGACGTGGATGGAACTGGAGGGTGTTATGCTGAGTGAAATAAGTCAGTCAGAGAAAGACATGTATCATATGACCTCACTGATATTAGGAATCCTTAATCTCAGGAACAAAGTGAGGGTTGCTGGAGTGGTCAGGGGTGGGAGGGATGGGGTGGCTGGGTGATGGACATTGGGGAGGGTATGTGCTACAGTGAGCACTGTGAATTGTATAAGACTGTTGAATCACAGATCTGTACTTCTGAAATAAATAACGCAACATATGTTAAGAAAAAAGAACAAGAAGAAGATAGCAGGAGAGGAAGAATGAAGGGGAGTAAGTCAGAGGGGGAGACGAACCAGGAGAGATGATGGACTCAAAAAAAAAAACTGAGGTTTCTGGAGGGGAGGAGGGGGGGGGGATGGGTTAGCCTGGTGATGGGTATTGAAGAGGGCACGTTCTGCACGGAGCACTGGGTGTTATGAACAAAAAATGAATCATGGAACAGTACACCAAAACAAATTATGTAATATATGGTGATTAACATAACAATAAAAAATGAAAAAAAAAAGAAATGGAGGCCTTCCTGGAAACCTATAACCTGCCAAGACTGAAACAGGAAGAAATTGACAACATTTATAGGCCAATTACCTGTAATGAGATGGAAGCAGTGATCAAAAACCTCCCCAAAAAACAAGAGTCCAGGGCCTGATGTATTCCCTGGGGAATTCTACCAAACATACAGATAAAAATCATACCTATTTGACTGAAGCTCTTTCAAAAAATAGAAACAGAAGGAAAACTTCCAAACTCATTCTATGAGGCCAGCATTACCTTAATCCCCAAACCAGGCAAAGACCCCATCAAAAAGGAGAATTTCAGACCGATATCCTGATGAATATGGATTCCAAAATCCTCAACAAAATCCTAGCTAATAGGATCCAACAATACATTAAAAGGATCATCCACCACGACCAAGTGGGATTTATCCCCGGGATGCAAGGGTGGTTCGATATTTGCAAATCAATCAATGTGATAGAACACATTAATAAGAGGAGGGAGAAGAACCATATGGTCCTCTCAATTGATGCAGAAAAAGCATTTGACAAAATACCACACCCTTTCTTGATTAAAACTCTTCAGAGTATAGGGATAGAGGGAACATTCCTCAAGTTCATAAAATCCATCTATGAAAAACCCACAGCAAATATGATCCTCAATGGGGAAAAGCTGAGAGCATTTCCCTTAAGATCAGGAACACATCAAGGATGCCCACTTTCACCACTACTGTTCAACATAGTACTAGAAGTCCTAGCAACAGCAATCAGACAACAAAAAGAAATAAAAGGTATTCAAATTGGCAGAGAAGAAGTCAAACTCTCTCTTTTTGCAGATGACATGATACTTTATGTGGAAAACCCAAAGACTCCATCCCCAAATTACTAGACCTCATATAACAATTCAGTAATGTAGCGGGATACAAAATCAATGCACAGAAATCAGTTGCTTTCTTATACACTAACAATGCAACTGTAGCAAGAGAAATTAGAGAAACGATTCCATTTACAATAGCACCAAAAACCATAAGATACCTCGTAATAAACCTAACCAAAAAGGTAAAGGATCTATACTCTAGGAACTACAGAACACTCATGAAAGCAATTGAAGAAGACACAAAAAGATGGAAAAATATTCCATGCTCATGGATTGGAAGAATAAACATTGTTAAAATGTCTATGCTACCCAGTGCAATCTATACCTTCAATGCCATCCCGATCAAAATTCCAATGACATTTTTCAAAGTGCTGGAACAAACAATCCTAAAATTTGTATGGAATCAAAAAAGACCCCGAATCGCCAAGGAAATGTTGACAAAGAAAAACAAAGCTGGGGGAATCACGTTGCCCGATTTCAAGCTATATTACAAAGCTGTGATCACGAAGGCAGCATGGTACTGGCACAAAAACAGACGTATAGACCAATGGAACAGAAGAGAGAGCCCAGATATGAACCCTCAACTCTATGGTCAAATAATCTTTGACAAAGCAGGAAAAAATATGCAATGGAAAAAAGACAGTCTCTTCAATAAATGGTGCTGGGAAAATTGGACAGCCACATGCAGAAGAATTAAACTCAACCATTCTCTAACACCATTCACAAAGATAAACTCAAAGTGGATGAAAGACCTCAATGTGAGAAAGAAATCCATCAAAATCCTAGAGCAGAACATAGGCAGTAACCTGTTTGACATCATCCACAGCAACTTCTTTCAAGATACGTCTCCAAAATCTAGTGAAACAAAAGCAAAAAATGAACTTTTGGGTCTTCATCAATATAAAAAGCCTTTACACAGCAAAGGAAACAGTCAACAAAACAAAGCAGCAACCCACAGAATGGGAGAAGATATTTGCAAATGACACTACAGATAAAGGGCTGGTATCCAAGATCTATAAAGAACTTCTCAAACTCAACACCCAAAAAACAAATAATCAAGTCAAAAAGTGGACAGAAGTTATGAAAAGACACTTCTCCAAAGAAGACATACAAATGGCTAACAGACACATGAAAAAATGTTCATCATCATTAGCCATCAGGGAAATTTGATTCAAAACCACATTGAGATACCACCTTACACCAGTTAGAATGGCAAAAATGGACAAGGAAAGAAACAACAAATGTTGGAGAGGTTGTGGAAAAAGGGGAACCCTCTTACACTGTTGGTGGAAATGCAAATTGGTACAGCCACTTTGGAAAACAGTGTGGCGGATCCTCAAAAATTTAAAAATAGAGCTACACTATGACCCAGCAATTGCACTCCTAGGTATTTACCCCAAAGACACAGATGTAGTGAAAAGAAGGGCCATATGCACCCCAATGTTCATAGAAGCAGTGTCCGCAATAGCCAAGCTGTGGAAAGAGCTGAGATGCCCTTCAACAGATGAATGGATAAAGAAGATGTGGTCCATATATACAATGGAATATTACCCGGCCATCAGAAAGGATGAATACCCAACTTTTACATCAACATGGATGGGACTGGAGAAGATTATGCTAAGTGAAATAAGTCAAGCAGAGAAAATCAATTATCATATGGTTTCACTTATTTGTGGAACATCAGGAATAACATGGAGGACACTAGGAGAAGGAAGGGAAAAATGAGGGGGGGATTTGGAGTGAGAGATGAAACATGAGAGACTATGGACTCTGAGAAACAAACAGGGTTTTAGAGGGGAGGGGGGAGGGGGGATTGGGTATTAAGGTAGGCACGTACTGCATGGAGCACTGGGTGTTATATGAAAACACGGATCGTGGATCACCACATCAAAAATTATGATGTATTGTATGGTGACTAACATAACATAATAAAATTAAAATAAATAAATAAATAAATAAGGGATTGATAAGATGTTGGTTGAAAAAGGGAAAAAGAAAAATTCAAAAAAAAAGACGGTTAAAAAAATTAACTTTGAAAGACTAAAGAATCATGGGAAAAAGCCATGAACTCTATGTGCAGTATTCCCCTAGCGTTGGAGTTCTGCTGTTCTCATTGATGGGTAAACTTGCTCTTGGCTGGCTGTTCTTGCTGATCGTCTGGGGGAGGGGTCTGTTGCCATGGTTCCCAAATGTCTTTGCAGGAGGTGGAATTGCCCCGCCCTTGTCATGTCCGGGCTAAATAATCTGCTCAGGTTTGCTCTCAGGAGCTTTTGTTCCTTGCTAGCTTTCTGTCCAGCTTCGGAGGACGAGAGTGAAAATGGCGGCCTCCCAATCTCCGCCCTGGAGG
>NW_027401488.1:0-4140 GCF_003265705.2 Callorhinus ursinus
GGCACGACGAAAGCCACCAGAACGGGTACCTGCTGGACCATAAGCCCATTAAGGTGCTGTCCCCAGAGGACCTGTGGGACCCACAGCTGCTGGGCTGCCCCCCATCATGAAGAAGCTAAGATTCATGGCTGTGCCCAAGAATCACCAGGACGGCAGCAGTGGTTAGTACTTGAGGAGTCGTTTTGGTGCCCACTGGGTCTTTCACTTGAGTTAACAGATGAGCCCGAAGGAAGGGCATCATCGGTTAGGAAGTATAGACAAAAGTGAGAGTGGAGGTGGGCAAAGGCCTCTTTCAGAGAGCAGGGAAGCTCTGAGCTTCTTCTATACACCTTGCCCTGCTCCTTGCTTCCAGCTGCCTGGCCCTGAGTTCTGTCCTTTCAATGAATTGGTCATCTAGTAAGTAACATGTTTCTCTGAGTTCCATGAGCCACTGGAGCAGATTATTCAAACCTGAGAAGGTTCTGTGGACCTCCAATCTGTAGCCCATAGCTTGGAAACAGGGGTGACTTCTCTGCCCTGCCACTGGCTGACCACTAAGTTAACAGCACAGGGATTCAGTAGCCATACACACAGCAAAGAGTACAGACTTGACAAAGTTAGTTTAGAAAAGTCACTAAACCAACAGTTGCAACTACAACGAGCAGCAATCATGAAGCCTGCCGTGGGGAAGGTCTGATGTTCAGGATGCTTCCATTATAATAGTCATAATCACACCCTGGACTTGTCACTGGGTCCAAGTCCCCTGGCTGGGGGCCAAGTAGCTCCTACCTATTCCATGTGCCTCTCTCTGGCTTCTCCAGCAGTGCATTGCTCACTGTCCTGTGCTGCTTCCCAGTAGAGGTCAGTTTTCACCAAAGCCAGGAAGATGGGATGGGTTTTTCTGACTCCCCACCCTCCGCCCCACAGGGTTGCAAGAGAGGAAAAAGTTTTCCTCAACCCTCTTAAGGTCCCTGGCTGAGTCTGGAAATTGACAAAGACAGATGGACAGGAGAAAAGCAAGCAAAATGTATTGATTGTTTTGGTGGGAGCCTCACAAGACCATGACGACCAGCAGAGGTGACTGGAGTAGACAGCTCTTCTACCTTTTAGACAAAGAAGCAGTAAGTGTGTGAAGAATTGACAGACACAGGGGTTTGGACTAGGGCTCATAAACGGTAAAGAAGGTAACTAGGAAGATAATGGTTCGTTTAAACAGGTGTGTTCGTATAGACCCTGTGGTCCTAAATTCCTTGACTCTGGTGATAAGCACGTCATCCCTGTGGTCCGGGGAGATAAAGTTCCACATGGGAGTATTCGGACCTGCTTAAGGGAAGAAGGGCTGATGGCTGGGGGTCACAGAGACCTTCTTGCTTCTGCTCTATGCAAAAGTTCTTTTAGCTTCTATATTTAATTTGCCAAGGTGCCATATTTGTGTTAGTGTGTCCTGACCCTCACTGGCCTGGTGCTGTACTCTGTCTCCTAGTATCCAGGATATTGGGTGTGCTGCTGTGGAGACCTCCCAGCCCTGGGGTAGCCCCTTGTCCAGGGAGGTACCTGCCTCAAGGGGAGGGTTGCTAAGGGTGTCCACCCCTCCTCAGGGAGATTGGTTAGGAGAGTGCAGATCTTACTTCGAGAAACTGACTTACATTTCCTGAAAAGGTCTAACTGATAGTGGGATCATACAGGAGTTCTATTTTTAGTATTTTGGGGAAAATCCATCCTTTTCCCAGCATGGCTGTGCCAACCAAAGTCACTTCCGTATGATTTTTACCTATAAACCATAGATTTTTCAAGAATTCTCCAGCAGAGAACATGAGGAGAATATTTTCATGACCTTAGACAGGCAGAGATTTCCCAGGAAGCAAAGTATACTGACCGTAGGAACAATCCGGTGACTTAGAAACTCTGAAATGAAGAACTTGTTTTCCTTCTTCCACTTCTGGCTAGTGTGCTGGTCTGTGGCTCGATCCCATCTCAGGCAGCTGGAAGGTTGACCTCCCAGGTCAGCTACCACTGAGATAGCTACTGTTTCTAGAAATATTCCGGGTGTGGCCAGGTTTCCCCTCCTGTGCACTGATGAAGTCGGCGACCTCTAACAGTGGAGCCATGGGTCCTCCAGGCATGGTCCCCCCCAATCGCCCAGTAAAGCCATCCCACTGAGGGCTTAGGGAGGCGGGAGCTGCCCCTAGGCAAAACTGGAGATTCTCACTGTCCCTACCTGGGCTTCAGATGCTCCTCAGTTCCTCCTGTGCCTCCGGTGTCTTCTTGGAACCCTGGCCTGTCAGTTTTCAGACAGTTGGCCCAGTGGTACCCTCACTTTCTGGGAGGGGGATTTGGTGGAATCTGCAGTGTGTCCTGCAGCCCCACCAGGATCACTTTTTGAAGGCACATCATCTGGGCCATCTGAGGAGCCAAGACTGTGGGTCTGTGGCCTGGAGGGATTCTGAGCAGCGCTGGTGGGATGGGAGGCCTGCAAAGCCCAGAGGCAGGTTTCCAGAAAGCCAACTGGGGTCCCCGGCATCCTACCATTTTCGAATCAAAGCCCTGAGATCTTTAAAATGCCAGCAATGGTACAGCATGTGCCACAAAAACAAATGTCCCTGTGCACCCAACACCACCTAAACTATTGGCCATTTCTTGTCACTTGAGCTGAGTGTAAATGATTGGGAGTTGGGGCTTGAGGGGGGGATCCTGGGCCAGACATTTTATTTGGGGGACAAAGGCCATCAGAGAAGCTTGTTCTGAGCCTCAGGTGAGGGTCTGTGTGGAGACCCCAGTTGCAGGCACTGCTGTCCACTGATGCCCCCTCAGCCTGCCCAAGTGCCCCTGCTGCTGAGGGAGCACCTGCCCCCTCCTCCCTGCCAGAGGGCTCTCTCCTGCACCAGGTGCCTCCTCCCCTGCCAGCCCCTGCCAGCCTGTAGCCTGGGAGGGTGGCTACCCAGAGTTCCTCCAGCTGCTGAGAGAACACCTGCCCCCTCCTCTTTGCCTGAGAGCTCTGTTCTGTACCAGGTGCCTTCTCTCCTGCCAGTCCCTGCCAGCCTGCAGCCTGGAGGGTGTAAACCCTAACAACCACCAGCCCTGGGGACAGACCCAGTGCGATGTGATTTCCCAGCAGGTCTGAGCACCAGACCCAAACATTGCTCACTTTCTTCCTGTGGGATCACTGTGCCACATCCTCCCCCACACTCCCTGGGCCCAAGTCCTCCTCAGCTCAGGGACCACTCCCTGCTCAGGCTCCATATGCTGAGACTGGGAGCAGGTCATCTGGGCCTTCTGGACTCTCACCTCTGTGCCCATGATATGGGCACAGTGCAGCCTCACAGACTGCTCAGAGGAGACCCAGCACGGGAAGACGCAGGCCGCTGCAAGGGAGATGCCAAGTGACCCTAGAGGGAGCGCACGGCACTTGCACAGGCCCACAAAGGTGCTGTCCCCTGGGGACCTGTGGGACCCATGGCTGCTGGGCTGGACCCCATCATTCCCTGGGTCATGAAGAAGCCGAGATCCATGGCTGTGCCCAAGAATCACCAGGACCCCCAGAACTCATGAGGCGCTGTCCCCAGAGGAGCTGTGGGACCCACGGTATTGGGCTGTCCCCTGAAGGAGCTGTGGGACCTGTGGCTGCTGGTCTGGCCCTGTCATGAAGAAGCTGAGATTCAGGCCATCCCCAAGAATCACCAGGACACACAGAACTCATGAGGGGCTGCCCCCAGAGGCCAGGACCCACAGCTGCTGGGCTGTCCCCTGGAGGATCTGCGGGACCCGAGGCTGCTGGGCTGGCCCCCCATCATTCCCTGGGTCATGAAGAAGCTGAGATCCCTGGCTGTGCCCAAGAATCACCAGGACATCTGGAAGTCACGAGCGGCTGCCCCCGTCTCCATCAGGGGGTGCTGCCTTGAGCAGAGCTGTCAGAGCAGATTCCTACTTCTGTCCCCTTGAGGGAAACTGTGGAGCCCAGCACTGCTTGCATGGGCACGCCAATGCCCCAGCCACCCCTGTGCACAGGAGGCCTGCCTGGGGGCACAAGTTCCTCTCTTTGTGGTCACTACATTTTGATCATTTTGGGTTCATTTGCAGCTGTGAACGGCTCCAGTTTTATGTCAGATGTTTATCTGTGTCAATGCTGAGCAACCATCTTTAAAAAGAACAATTGAGGGAAAA
>NW_027401489.1:0-4136 GCF_003265705.2 Callorhinus ursinus
CTTTGTTCTAGTCTCCTGCCTGATCATATTCACTCCCCCCTTTTTTTTAAACCCCCTTCTTTCTTTTTTCAACCAACTTCTTATCAATTCCTTTTATAAAATCTTTTATAATTTTCACCTTTATAGTCATATTCCATCCCTTCACCGTATTTACCTTTATTTTTGTACATATATAAGCTTTTCTTTCTTTAAAATTTTGAGAAGCACTTTTTTCAAACAGACCAAAATACGCCCAAAATCTAGTGTGTGGCACTGATCTATTCACCAGCCTGATCATATTTGATCATATTCTGTTTTTTATTTGTTGGTTCATTTATCTTTTTCTTTTTCTTTTTTTTTTTCCTTTTTTCTTTCTTTCCCTTTCTTTTCCCCCAGTTTCAGGGCTCTTCTGATTAGTTTAGTGTATATTTTTGGGGGATCATTGTTACCCTGTTAGCATTTTGTTCTCTCATTCATCTATTGTACTCTGGATAAAATGAAAAGAGGGAAAAAATCACCTCAAAAAAAAAAGACCAAGAGGCAATGCCGACTGCCAGGGAACTAACCAATACGGACATTAGTAAATGTCTGAAATAGAGTTCAGAATGATGATTTTAAAGATAATACCTGGGCTTGAATAAAGCATGGAATATATTAGAGAAACCCTTTCTGGAGAAATAAAAGAACTAAAAATCTAACCAAGTCAAAATCAAAAAGACTATTAATGAGGTGAATCAAAAATGGAGGCTCTAACTGCTAGGATAAATGAGGCAAAAGAGAGAATTAGTGATATAGAAGACCAAATGATGGAGAATAAAGAATCTGAGAAAAAGAGAGAGAAACAACTACTGGATCACAAGGGCAGAATTCGGGAGATAAGTGATACCATAAGGGGAAACAATATTAGAATAATTAGGATCCCAGAAGAAGAAGAAAGAGAGAGGGGGGCAGAAGGTATGTTGGAGCAAACTATAGCAGAGAACTTCCCTAATTTGGGGAAGGAAACAGGCATCAAAATCCAGGAGGCACAGAGAACCACCCTCAAAACCAGTACAAATAGGGCAGCATACTGACATCTAATAGTAAAACTTATAAATCTCGGAGACAAAGAGAAAATCCTGAAAGCAGCTCGGGAGAAGAGATCTGTAACCTATAATGGTAGAAACATTAGATTGGCCACAGACCTATCCACAGAGACCCGGCAGGCCACAAAGAACTGACATGATATATTCAGAGCACTAAATGAGAAAACTATGCAGCCAAGAATACTATATCCAGCTAGTCTGTCACTGAAAATAGGAAAGATAAAAAGCTTCCAGGACAAACAAAGACTAAAGGAACGGGCAAACACGAAACCAGCCCTATAAGAAATATTGAAAGGGGTCCTCTAAGCCAGAAGAGAGCCTAAAAGTAACATAAAACAGAAAGGAACACAGACAATATACAGTAAGAGTCACCTTACAGGCAATACAATGGCACTAAACTCATATCTTTCAACAGTTACCCTGAATGAAAATGGGCTAAATGCCCCAATCAAAAGACACAGGGTATCAGATTGGATAAAAAAAGAAGACCCATCAATAGGCTGTCTGCAAGAGACTCATTTTCTACCCAAAGACACCCCCAGATTGAAAGTTAGGGGTTGGAAAATCATTTACCATGCTAAAGGACACCAAAAGAATGCTGGGGTGTCTTATATCAGACAAATTAGATTTTATAACAAACAAATTAGATTTTAAACCAAAGACTATAATAAGAGATGAGGAAGGACACTATATCATACTTAAAGTGTCTATACAACAAGATGATCTAACAATTGTAAATATCCATGTCCCTAACATGGGAATAGCCAATTATATAAGGCAATTAATAACAAAAGCAAAGAAACACATCGACAACAATACAATAATAGTAGGGGACTTTAACGCCCCCGTCACTGAAATGGACAGATCCTCTAAGCAAAAGATGAACAAGGAAATAAAGACTTTAAATGACACACTGGAATAAATGGACTTCACAGACATATTCAGAACATTCCCACTCAAAGCAACAGAATACACATTGTTCTCTAGAGTCCATGGAACATTCTCCAGAATAGATCACATCCTAGGTCACAAATCAGGTCTCAACTGGTACCAAAAGATTGGGATCATTCCCTGCATATTTTCAGACCACAATACTTTGAAACTAGGACTCAATCACAAGAGGAAAGTCAGAAAGAACTCAAATGCATGGAGGATAAAGAGCATCCTACTAAAGAATGAATGGGTCAACCAGGAAATTAAAGAAGAATTAAAAAAATTCATGGAAACCAATGAAAATGAAAACACAACTGTTCCAAATCTTGGGATATAGCAAAGGCAGACCTAAGAGGAAAGTATATAGCAATACAAGCCTTTCTCAAGAACAAGAAAGGTCTCAAATACACAACCTAATGCTATGCCTGAAGGAGCTGGAGAAAGAACAGCAAATAAAGCCTAAACCCAGCAGGAGAAGAGAAATAATAAAGATCAGAGCAGAACTCAATGAAATAGAAACCAAAAGAACAGTAGAACAGGTAAACGAAACTAGGAGCTGGTTCTTTGAAAGAATTAAGAAGATTGATAAACCCCTGGCCAGAGTTATCAAAAAGAAAAGAGAAAGGAACCAAATAAATAAAATCATGAATGAAAGAGGAGTGATCACAACCAACACCAAAGAAATACAATTATAAGAACATATTATGAGAAACTATATGCCAGAATATTAGATAATCTGGAAGAAATGGATGCATTCTTGGAGATGTATAAACTACCAAAACTGAACCAGAAAGAAATAGAAAAACCTAAACAGACCTTTAACCACCAAGTAAATTGAAGCAGTAATCAAAAATCTCCCAAGAAACAAGAGCCCAGGGCCAGATGGCTTCCCAGGGGAATTCTACCAAACATTTAAAGAAGAATTAATACCTATTCTTCTGAAACTGTTCCAAAAAATAGAAATGGAAGGAAAACTTCCAAATTCATTTTATGAGGCCACCATTACCCTGATCCCAAAACCAGACAAAGACTCCATCAAAAAGAATTACAGACCAATATCCTTGATGAACATAGATGCAAAAATTCTCACCATAATACTAACCAATAGGATCCAACAGTACATTAAAAGGATTATTCACCACGACCAAGTGGGATGTATTCCTGGGGTGTAAATTTGGTTCAACATCTGCAAATCAATCAATGTGATAAAATACATTAATAAAAGAAAGAACAAGAACCATATGATCCTCTCAATAGATGCAGAAAAAGCATTTGACAAAGTACAGCATCCTTTCTTGATCAAAACTCTTCAAAGTATAGGGATAGAGGGTACATACTTCAATATCATAAAAGCCATCTATGAAAAACCCACAGGAAATATCATTCTCAACGGGGAAAAACTGAGAGCTTCCCCCATAAGGTCAGGAACACGGCAGGGATGTCCACTATCACCACTGCTATTCAACATAGTACTAGAAGTCCTAGCCACAGCAATCAGACAACAGAAAGAAAAAAAAGGCATCCGAATCAGCAAAGAAGAAGTCAAACTCTCACTCTTTGCAGATGATATGATACTATATGTGGAAACCCCAAAAGTCTCCACCCCAAAACTGCTAGAACTCATACAGGAATTCAGTAAGGTAGTAGGATATAAAATCAATGCACAGAAATCAGTGGCATTTACTAATGATGTATTATATGGTGATTAACATAACAATAAAAAATTAAAAAAAAGAAATCAGTGGCATTCCTATACACCAACAAGACAGAAGAAAAAAATATTAAGGAGTTGATCCCGTTTACAATTGCACCCAAAACCATGAGATACCTAAAATAAATCTAACTAAAGAGACAAAGAATCTGTACTCAGAAATCTATAAAATATTCATGAAAGGAATTGAGGAAGACACAAAGAAATGGAAAAACGTTCCATTCTTATGGATGAGAAGAATAAATATTGTGAAGATGTCAATGCTTCCTAGAGCAATCTACACATTTAATGCAATCCTAATCAAAATACCATCCATTTTTTCAAAGAATTGGAATAAATAATGAAACTAGAAACTAAAATTTGTATGGAACCAGGAAATTTCCCAAATAGCCCAGTTGAAAAAGAAAAGCAAAGCTGATGGCATCACA
>NW_027401490.1:0-4135 GCF_003265705.2 Callorhinus ursinus
ATTCCCCGCATATTTTCAGACCACAGTGCTTTGAAACTAGAACTCAATCACAAGAGGAAAGTCAGAAAGAACTCAAATACATGGAGGCTAAAGAGCATCCTACTAAAGAATGAATGGGTCAACCAGGAAATTAAAGAAGAATTAAAAAAATTCATGGAAACCAATGAAAATGAAACCACAACTGTTCAAAATTTTTGGGATACAGCAAAGGCAGTCCTGAGAGGAAAGTATATAGTGATACAAGCCTTTCTCAAGAAACAAGAAAGGTCTCAAATACACAACCTAACCCTACACCTAAAGGAGCTGGAGAAAGAACAGCAAATAAAGCCTAAACCCAGCAGGAGAAGAGAAATAATAAAGATCAGAGCAAAAATCGATGAACTAGAAACCAAAAGAACAGTAGAACAGATCAACGAAATTAGGAGCTGGTTCTTTGAAAGAATTAACAAGATTGATAAACCCCTGGCCAGACTTCTCAAAAAGAAAAGAGAAATGACCCAAATCAACAAAATCATGAATGAAAGAGGAGAGATCACAACCAACACCAAAGAAATACAAACAATTATAAGAACATATTATGAGCAACTCTATGCCAGCAAATTAGATAACCTGGAAGAAATGGGTGCATTCCTGGAGATGTATCAACTACAAAAATTGAACCAGGAAGAAATAGAAAACCTGAACAGACCTATAGCCACTAAGGAAATTGAAGCAGTCATCAAAGATCTCCCAACAAACAAAAGCCCAGGGCCAGATGGCTTCCCAGGGGAATTCTATCAGACATTTAAAGAAGAATTAATACCTATTCTCCTGAAACTGTTCCAAAAAATAGAAATGGAAGGAAAACTTCCAAACTCATTTTATGAGGCCAGCATTACCTTGATCCCCAAACCAGACAAAGACCCCATCAAAAAGGAGAATTACAGACCAATATCCTTGATGAACATGGATGCAAAAATTCTCACCAAAATACTAGCCAATAGGATCCAACAGTACATTAAAAGGATTATTCACCATGACCAAGTGGGATTTATCCCTGGGCTGCAAGGTTGGTTCAACATCCGCAAATCAATCAACGTGATACAATACATTAACAAAAGAAAGAACAAGAATCATAGGATCCTCTCAATAGATGCAGAAAAAGCATTTGGCAAAGTACAGCATCCTTTCTTGATCAAAACTCTTCAGAGTATAGGGATAGAGGCTACGTACCTCAATATCATAAAAGCCATCTATGAAAAACCTACAGCGAATATCATTCTCAATGGGGAAAAGCTGAGAGCTTTTCCCCTAAGGTCAGGAACGCGGCAGGGATGTCCACTCTCACCACTGCTATTCAACATAGTATTAGAAGTCCTAGCCACAGCAATCAGACAACAAAAAGAAATCCAAGGCATCCAAATCGGCAAAGAGGAAGTCAAACTCTCACTCTTTGCAGATGATATGATACTGTATGGGGAAAACCCAAAAGACTCCACCCCAAAACTGCTAGAACTCATACAGGAATTCAGTAAAGTAGCCGGATATAAAATCAATGCACAGAAATCAGTGGCATTCCTATACACCAACAACAAGACAGAAGAGAGACAAATCAAGGAGTCGATCCCATTTACAATTGCACCCAAAACCATAAGATACCTAGGAATAAATTTAACCAAAGAGGCAAGGGATCTGTACTCAGAAAACTATAAAATACTCATGAAAGAAATTGAAGAAGACACAAAGAAATGGAAAAATGTTCCATGCTCATGGACTGGAAGAACAAACATTGTGAAGATGTCAATGCTACCTAGAGCAATCTACACATTCAATGCAATCCCCATCAAAATACCATCCATATTTTGGTATTTTCTTTGAAAAAGAAAATATGGTATTTCTTTGAAAAAGAAATGGAACAAATAATCCTAAAATTTGTATGGAACCAGAAGAGACCCAGAATAGCCAGAGGAATATTGAAAAAGAAAAGCAAAGCTGGCGGCATCACAATTCCGGACTTCCAGCTCTATTACAAAGCTGTCATCATCAAGACAGTATGGTACTGGCACAAAAACAGACACATAGATCAATGGAACAGAATCAAGAGCCCAGAAATGGACCCTCAACTCTATGGTCAACTCATCTTTGACAAAGCAGGAAAGAATGTCCAATGGCAAAAAGACAGTCTCTTCAACAAATGGTGTTGGGAAAATTGGACAGCCACATGCAGAAGAATGAAACTGGACCATTTCCTTACAGCACACACAAAAATAGACTCCAAATGGTTGAAAGACCTAAACGTGAGACAGGAGTCCATCCAAATCCTAAAGGAGAACACAGGTAGCAACCTCTTCGACCTCAGCCACAGCAACTTCTTCCTAGAAACATCGCCAAAGGCAAGGGAAGCCAGGGCAAAAATGAACTATTGGGATTTCATCAAGATAAAAAGCTTTTGCACAGCCAAAGAAACAGTCCACAAAACCAAAAGACAACCGACAGAATGGGAGAAGATATTTGCAAATGACATATCCGATAAAGGGCTAGTATCCAAAATCTATAAAGAACTTACCAACTCAACACCCAAAGAACAAATAATCCAATCAAGAAATGGGCAGAAGACTTGAACAGACATTTTTCCAAAGAAGACATCCAAATGGCCAACAGACACATGAAAAAGTGCTCCACATCGCTCGGCATCAGGGAAATCCAAATCAAAACCTCCATGAGATACCACCTCACACCAGTCAGAATGGCTAGAATTAACATGTCAGGGAACGACAGATGTTGGCGGGGATGTGGAGAAAGGGGAACCCTCCTACACTGTTGGTGGGAACGCAAGCTGGTGCAACCCCTCTGGAAAACAGTATGGAGGTTCCTCAAACAGTTGAAAATAGAGCTACCATACGATCCAGCAATTGCACTACTGGGTATTTACCCCAAAGATACAAATGTAGGGATCCGAAGGGGTACGTGCACCCCAATGTTTATAGCAGCAATGTCCACAATAGCCAAACTGTGGAAAGAGCCAAGATGTCCATCGACAGATAAATGGATAAGGAAGAGGTGGTATATATACACAATGGAATATTATGCAGCCATCAAAAGGAATGAGATCTTGCCGTTTGCAAGGATATGGATGGAACTGGAGGGTGTTATGCTGAGTGAAATAAGTCAATCAGAGAAAGACATGTATCATATGACCTCACTGATAGGAGGAATTCTTAATCTCAGGAAACAAACTGAGGGTTGCTGGAGTGGTGGGGGTGGGAGGGATGGGGTGGCTGGCTGATAGACACTGGGGAGGGTATGTGCTATGGCGAGCACTGTGAATTGTGCAAGACTGTTGAGTCGCAGATCTGTGCTTCTGCCACAAATAATGCAACATATGTTAAGAAAAAAGAAAAAGAAGAAGATAGCAGGAGGGGAAGAATGAAGGGGAGTAAGTCAGAGGGGGAGATGAACCAGGAGAGAGGAGAGACGATGGACTCTGAAAAACAACCTGAGGGTTCTAGAGGGGAGGGGGGTGGGGGGATGGGTTAGCCTGGTGATGGGTATTCCAGGGGGCACGTTCTGCATGGAGCACTGGGTGTTTTGCACAAACAATGAATCATGGAACACTACATCAAAAACTAATGATGGTAATATATGGTGATTAACATAACAATAAAAAAATTTTAAAAAAAAAAGAATATTTCAAGGCTCCATTCCGGGCGTCTCTCCTCTCTCCCAGCTCCAGACCCCGAGATCCAGTTGCTTGGCACTGAGTCCTTATCGTAATAAACCCAACTCAAAGTAACTCGACCCAAAAAGGGAGGAGATTGCTGGTCTACAGAACTGAACTGTAGGAGCGCAGAGGTGGAGCTGAGCTCCTTGTTGCATGAATGAAGGGGCAGAGAAACATGAGGGGGTTTATTAGGTGTTGGGGCTGGGAACTAAGTCTTGGTAAGCACCTGCCAGCCTGCAGGGCACTAATCTCATTTGATCAGATGAGGACATGAACAGCTGGGGTTGGGGAATTACCCAGATCATGATAGCTGGCCCATGAAAGAGTGGGGTTCAAGAGTCTATCTAGCTCCTCCCACTGCCTCTAATTTTTCTAGTAAAAAGAATAAGTTTAGGATCAAAAAACTGAGGGTTCTAGAGGGGAGGGGGGTGGGGG
>NW_027401491.1:0-4135 GCF_003265705.2 Callorhinus ursinus
TTGTGGGTTGTGGTATACAAATTGGCCAATTTGTCTGTCTTCTGGGACCTGAGGGGCTCTTGCTGGGACTCATGGCTTATGACCGCTATGTGGCCATTAGCCACCCACTTCACTATCCTGTCCTCATGAGTCAGAGGGTCTGCCTCCAGATTGTCGGGAGCTCTTGGGCCTTTCGGATAATAGATGGTGTGATCCAGATGGTGGTAGTAATGACCTTTCCCTACTGTGGCTTGAGGGAAGTGAACCACTTCTTTTGTGAGATGCTATCCTTGTTGAAACTGGCCTGTATAGACACAGCCATTTTTGACAACGTTATATATGCTTGCTGTATCTTCATGCTGTTTCTTCCCTTCTCCATCATTGTGGCCTCCTATGCTCATATCCAGAGTGCATGTTCTGCTCAGGCTGGCAAAAAGGCCCTGGCCATCTCTTCCTCCCATCGGACACCTGTCTTCCTCTTCTATGGGGCAGCCATGTTCATCTACCTGAGGCCCCGGCGCTACCGGGCCCCTAGCCATGACAAGGTGATCTCTATCTTCTATACCATCCTTACTCCTATGCCCAGCCCCCTTATTTATAGCTTGAGAAACCAGGAGGTGATGGGGGCCCTGAGAAAGGCGTTGGACCATTGCAGGATTGGCAGCCAGCACTGAAGGACCAGAACACCCTGTGCCATCCCTTGATTCTGTGAATTTGAGCAAATAAGCTCTATGTGAGGCTCTAATTCCTCATTAATAGTGATGATCATAACACCTGCAGGCCTGGAGATGTCTTTTTAAACCTTAACCCTCTCTGTGTCTAGTGAAAAACCAGCTTTTTTTTTTTTTTTTACCAAATATTTTCCGAGCTAGTTCATTTGTAAAATGTATTACATTGGAATGTAGGACTTTGTAAACCCAAGCACTGTGTAGAAGTAAGGCAATGGGATTATTATCACTTATTGTTTAAAACTGGAATGATTTCTACAATTAGAGGAAGCCCTGAGCTTAACTTCTTAACTCATTGCTAAACTCTACCATTGATTCAGAGCCTACCACAATGCCAGGCAACTACAATATTCCATATATGTATATAGAGATATGATTTGTCTTATTTATTAAAGATATCACAATATATATTAGATGAAATGCATCCAGAGGACAAAACACAAGTTTATAAAATTCTCTTTAGAGAGTGCTCACCCTTCCTGTTCTGTAAGTAGAAACTTTTTTAATATATAAGTGGGGTGGTTTTTTTTGAATTTTAAGTTTTTATTTTAATTCCAATTAGTTAATATACAGTGTATACAGTGTTATATTTGTTTCAGGTATACAGTATAGTAATTCAACATTCCACACGTCACCTTTGCTCATCATAAGTGCACTCCTTAATCCCCATAACCTATGTCACCTATCTCCGCAGTAACCATCAGTTTGTTCTCTATAGTTACGAGTCTATTGCTTGATTTCTGTCTTTCTCCCTCTAAGTCTTTCTTGATTTGTCTTTCTCTTTTTTTCTGTTTACTTTTTGTTTTTTTCCTTAAATTCCACATATGAGTGAAATCATATAGCATTTGTCATTCTCTGACTTATTTCACGTAGCATCATACTCTCTTTCTCTATCCATGTCTTTCCAAAGGCAATATGTCATTCTTTTTATTGCTGAATAGCATTTCATTTACACATACCACATCTTTAGCCATTCCTCTATCTATGGACACTTGGGCTACTTCCGTATCTTAGCTATTATAGATAATGCTTCTATAAATATCTGGGTGCTTGTATCCCTTTGTATTAGTTTTTGTACTCTTTGAGAAAATAGTAGTGTGATTGTTGAATCATAGGGTCTTCTATTTTTAACTTTTTTAAAAGATTTTTTTCCCCTTTATTTGAGAGAGAGACAATGAGGGAGAGAGCCATGAACGGGGGGCAGAGGAAAAGGGAGAAGCAGAGTCCCCACTGAGGGGGATCCTGACACAGGGTTCAATCCCAGGACCATGACCTGAGCTGAAGGCAGACGCTTAACCAACTGAGCTACCCAGGTACTCCTATTTTTAAATTTTTGAGGAAACTCTATACCGATTTCCAGAGTGACTTCACCAGTTTGCGTTCCCAACAATGTACAATGTTCCTTTTTTCCACATTCTCGCCAATACCTGTTATTTCTTGTGCTGTTGATTTTAGCCATTCTGACAGGTGTGAAGTGATAGCTCATTGTAGTTTTTATATGCATTTCCCTGATGGTAATGGTGATGAACATCTTTTCATATGTTCTTTGGCCATCTGCATGTCTTCTGGGGACAAATGTCTGTTCATGTCCCCTGCCTATTTTTTATTTGGTTTATTTGTGAGACCAGGAACTTTTTACAGACCTCCTCAAGTCTTTATAGAGCAAAGTGCAAAGTCTTTGGGATTCTTTTTAAAGGTTTTATTTATTTATTTGACAGAGAGACACAATGAGAGAGGGAACACAGCAGGGGGAGCGAGAGAGGGAGAAGCAGGCTTCCTGCTGAGTAGGGAGCCTGATATGGGGCTCAATCCCAGGACCCTGGGATCCTGACCTGAGCTGAAGGCAGATGCTTAAAGACTGAGCCACTCTGGTGCCCCATCTTTTGGAGTCTTGAGGAAAGGGGTAAAGACTTTTATTATCTGACACATAAGAAATACACAGGAAAGTGTTGTATATCTAATCCTCCAACAAAATTAGCCACATTTTATTATTTCCGTTCCTCTAAGAGGGAAATTCGTTCTACTATTTTCCCTTGGGAAATTATATTTGGAACATAAGTGGCAGAATTTGATCTTTATTTGAAGACACTTTCAAATATTTGTAGTTATCTCTGTACCAGCTGCAATAAGATTTTTTTCCGGAAAAAAATATTCGTTGTTGCATTCAGAAAAAAAAAAAAAAGAAGAACAAATTGTGTTCTGGAAGTTGGACTAAACCACAGGAAAGCATTTGCTTAGTTTTCAGGCTTGGAGAGAATGGAGGGCAGTGACACTAATAGTAACTACAATTCTCAGGACATCCCGTGGGTAGGTGACTTTAGATTGTCTATTCATTTTAATTTTACTACAAATGTTTTGTGGTGATCATTCTGTGCCTTTACAGACAAGGACACTGGGGCTCAGACCACTTAATGCCCCTACGTTACCCTCATTTCCCAGTTCTCTCCACCTCCCCCTGAGAAAGAGTTTTCTTGTTGGAACAGCTGAGATGAGCAGAGAACTTCGCAGGAGCTTCCCGTCCCTTGGAGCTTAATTGCCAGAGACTGGGGACAGAGATGTGACCGAGGAGGGTTCTCCAAGGATTTGTGAATATAAAAGTAAATTTTCTTAGTCACAGCAGAGGGAGAGAACAGTAGGTGCAGTGAGGAGTGTCAGGGAATAAAATCTCTCAGCTGGGCGCTGGACCTCACTCAGTGAGGGTTTCTTTCCAAAGGTAAGGTTCTGTTTCCTCATTAATCATGAGACCCTTCCCCCATGGTCCAGCCCACCCCCTGTGATCCCTTTATGGATGAGGGATAAACTTTCTCTCTGCTAAAATTTTTATTTCTGAAAGACTTTTTCTAACCACTAAAGATTCTGTCAGTGTTTGGGCATGAAGTGTTCTCTTCCAGGTTTCCTGTGTTTCTTTATGACTCCCATTTTAACCAATCTTAGCATTTCTTCCAAACTTTTCTACACCCTTTGTGGAAGGCATTTATTATTTCCTCCCTGTGGATGAGAAGTGCCCCCAATTACCTCACTCAATACCCTTTTTCAAAGGATATGACAGTCTGGAGTTTTCACCACACAAGACTTTGTCCTGAAAATCTCTCCTCTATACCTTTCCTAAGTCCCTCGTGCTTCCATTTCAGCTCCTTTCCTTGAGGAGAGGAAGGTGCACTGAAAGAAACCCTATTGCAGGCCCCACTGACTGATCAGAGCAGCCATCACTTGGTGGTGAAGTCTGCTTTCCAAGGAGGCAAGGCTACAGACTGGGTCTTGTCCTGCTGATTCCCAAGCCCTTCCTGGTGTCATTGATTAGAATGTTTTCATTAAGGCGCTCTTTTCTGAATAATTTCATTTACAATCTCTGTCATCATATGCTTTAAAATGTTTATTCTTAATTCATGATTTAAAACTTTTAAATAGAGGGAAGAACTGTATCATAT
>NW_027401492.1:0-4134 GCF_003265705.2 Callorhinus ursinus
TCTCTCTGTCCAATAAATAAATAAAGTCTTTTAAAAACATATATTTTTAGGTACTTTCACATTGTAGGAAAAATTAACCATTAAAATTAATTTAGGGAGCTATGTAATTTTACACTTTTACGCTTAGGCCTGTGGATTCCACACACCTCTGCCAGGTACATCCCATGTCCCTCAGCTCATTGGACTGGAAGGTCCTGATATCTTGTACATTCCTTTCATCATCATCATCATCCACGTGTTTTTCTCTCTCTCTGAACCTGTGCAGGGGTTTCTCCCCACAAAACCACCCCGAATCTATTAAAAAAAAAAAAAGGCAAAACAAAAAACCCGAGCATTATTTTGACCCACCAAGTCCCTTAAAGAACAGACCCTGTTGTAAAAATAACTAGTGTTAAGGTATTACCTGAGAAAGCAGAAAATAATCCACATGGGACTAGTCCAAAAAAGGCAGGCCCTGAAGAAAATCCTCTGGGACAAGTGCCGGCCCAGCCCCCTCCTTACTCAGCCACGGTGGCGCCCACAGGGGAGTGTTCTCCTCACACGGATGCCACCCCACGCAGTCCTGAAGCCATGGAGGAGCCTCCTCGGAAGTTCCTGAGGAAATTACCTCACTGAGGATGAGCGGAACGCCCTCTGAAGGAACACTCACGTGGGCCATCCTACTCATAAAGGGTGGAGTCCGTCGCCCCCTGCTGGCTGTCGGGTGTAGCGCAGGATGCTGAGACCTCACTGTTTGGGGTGGCCATGCATGCCCTTTCTGCTGTCCAGGGCCGCGCAGGCTGCTCTGGGATGGCAGGAAATGGATGGGCACCTCCTCCTGGCCAGGTTGATGAATCACTCAAAAATCTCAATGCCCCAGCTTTCTTGCTGACTGCATCTGTGATGCTCTGCTCTAGCCATGCTTACTCTCTTGCCTGGAACATGCCTCACTCCTTGAAGCCCCATGGCCTGGAGAACAGGGGAGTCATCAGGCTTTTGGGTCATCTCAAAAAAATCGCCTCTGTGCCATGACATGAGGACAGTATCGATTTCAGCTCCCTAAAAAGAGCCACCCATTTCCACCATCAGATTCTCCACTGGATCTTTAACCTATTGGATACAGAGAACAGCAGCTCTCCTTAGGGTAAGGTCCTCCTTGATGAACTAATATGTGCACTTGATCACAATCACAAATAACTGAAGCAGAAGATGAAAGTGGAAAATCTTTGGCTTGTCCTAATTTTGAAATTATGGTCTAGAGGCACTTCCAAAAACTCAAGTGGTTATCTACACAGCTGGCTTGCCTTTGAGCTTTGTCAGGAAAGGAATCAAACTGTGTTGGAATTTGGTGTTGGGTTTTTTTGTTGTTGTTGTTTTTCTTTTTTTGCTTTTGTTTTTTTTTTTTAGTTTTTGGTTGTTGTCGTTGTTCTCACTTAGCAAGTCCTCCGGAAAACTAATGAATATGGTGGAACATTAGGCTCGTGACCCCCTCTATTCAGTTATGTGTTTGTGCCCAAGAATGTAATCTGCACTCATACTATCCATAAAATATCTGAAAATGTAATAATGGTAATACATTTAAAATATGATACATCTTAAATACACAAAAAATGATTTAGAGAGAACATGATCTATGTTTCTTAAATAAAGAAACTTACGAATTACATTTTACATTTATCCTCTCAGAATTCTTTGTGTTAAAATGTTACCTCCTGATCATGGTGTGGGAAATACAGGTGAGCTCAGAACGGTGTCTGTTTTTCACCCAGATTGTAAGCAATTCAGTATTTAAATTGATAGTTGTGTCCATGCATGTCCACAGATCATCAGTTTGATGGCATTTCCCATGATGGAACTCCCTGCACCCTCCCCTCTCATGCCTCATCTTGCCAAGAGGAAAGGCTCACCCCTGCCCCTCTGACATAACCAAAGCCTTAAACTATGGCAAAGAATGCAGCCATTCGTGGGCTACCAACGTAGGACAAATCAGTAACAACACAACTGTGTTTGCACACTCATGACTGTCCGAGACCATGGACTTCAGAACCACATGGACCCAGAAGTCATCTTGGCCAGTAAGAGAGAATGTGGGAATTCTCACTGGCCATGTATATGGACCTGATTTTGGCAACTAAGAAACCATCCCACAGCCAGCAAGCCCCAGCCAAGGAGTGGCAACGATGTAGGGAGTTTCTGCCTTAAAGAGAATTGTATAAGAACTGCGGGGATGCTGAAAATCTTATTCATAGATAGCATAAATGTTTATGGAAGGAGGCCCAGCTATAGCTTCGAAACACGCATCACAGTCTCTATCCCAGATATAAGACAAGTAGGAAAAGGAATTCAGGGGTCATGGACAAATATCCCAGGAGGGTTCAAATATAGGTAGAGGGAGGAGGGAGCCCTTAGAGGGAGACTGAGGATGGGAAGTCCTGCCTGTCCTTAGGCTCTTCACAAATTATCATCTTCTGGCCTTGGCCTTTTCACGTGTGCCCTTTGGTCTCTTTTCATGGTTTTCCCTACTTAGTGCTCATGCAATTCCAGATGTTGAGCTAGAGAACTGCAAGTTTTTAATATTTTGTTGAAAGAAACCTCAACAAGAGAAGCCACAAATGTTTCCTCTTCCTCCAAAGTGTGAAAAGATAGGCGCTGTCCTGGGGCGGGATTTGGTGTTGGAATTTGGCGGTCCTGGCAAGTTGTTAGACTCCCAATTTCAGTGATTGTTGCTATGTCTGTGAGAGTAGCCTCAAACTCTAGATCCTGGGAGGTTGGAGGACTGTCACTGCTCCTTACAGGTGAGCAACACTGAAGTGAACAGATCCTCTGAGGAAGGGGAATTGGGGGCCGCTTCACTAGTAAGAGTGTGGCATGGACATTCCCCTCTCTCACACATAAAGTAAGCTGCAAGATTTCTTTATTTTTTTTTTTTTTAAGATTTTGCTTATTTGACAGAGAGAGATACAACGAGAGAGGGAGCACAAGCAGGGGGAGTGGGAGAGGGAGAAGCAGGCTTCCCGCGGAGCAGGGAGCCCGATGTGGGGCTCGATCCCAGGACCCTGGGATCATGACCTGAGCCGAAGGCAGACACTTAACGACTGAGCCACCCAGGAGCCCCAAGATTTCTTTATTCAAGAAGGAATGTGAGCATCTGTTCATCATTTAAATTAGCGCGGGAAGTAAAAGAATCAAATAACAACTCTCAAGACTGTAAAAGCAACAGGACTTTAATATAATAATATTTAAATCTAGCATTTACTAAATATCGCCCTTCCAAATAGGTATGTATGGGCCTTGGAGAAGAGAAGTCAGGGAGATGGGTGGGATCATTGTCTCTTCCCCTGGCCTTCAGGGGACCACAGGAAGAGCCTCCCAGTGGTCTCCTTCCTCTCAGAGTGGGGTCCTGGAACCCCCACGCATCCCAGCTGTGTCCCCACAGCCGAGGAAGAGGTGGCACGGCCAGCCTGCAAACTCACTCGCCCCTGAGCCTGATGATGGCTGGCTCTTCTGGGCCTTCCCAGTTCTGCTGGCTGACTAGGACTAGGGCTCCAGCTGGCAGGACAGGATGGAGCTACAGGACAGAGTGACACCTATGAGCCGGTCAGGAGCCAGTTAAGCTGTCCTTCCCAGTGTCTGACCAGCAGCTAAAGTCCAGGTACACCAGGGGTCACAGTGCAGCAAGGCCTCGGGCTGTCCAGGGAGCCATGGACACAGGTTCTCTGGACTGGCCACCAGGGAGAGTCTACCACTGCCCTCCCCCGTCTCCTGCCTGGCCTCATCTCACCTCTCATTCTCACTGAGCCTCCCCATGTCTCGGAACCAGGCCCCAAATTGCTCCTCGGGGTTGAGGTTGTAATTATTTGCAGCCACCTGGAGCAGCAGGATCTCCCTCATTATTTCATAATCCTGGGGCCAGAGAGGAGGACAGGATACAGACAAGGGCTCATGGGGGATGCTGGAAGGCCTCATGCGGTATGAGGAGTGGGACAGGGGATAGGTCCTGGGTCTTTGCATACACGGGAACCCTCCTCCCCTCGGTTCCATTCAGGCCATATCTGTTCTCAGAGGTAGGTAGAAATAGCTCGTCCTCAAGAAAGTTTGCCTTGATTCTACCCCCAACCCCAACCCCACTCCCACCCCCAAACGTCAGTTGGCTGG
>NW_027401493.1:0-4132 GCF_003265705.2 Callorhinus ursinus
GGCTCTGCGGAGCGGGGTGCCAGCTCCATGCCAGTGGAACCATCGGTGGGGAGAGCAGGGTACAGGATCTCTGGTGTGTTGTCATTCTGGTCCAGCACGAATATACTCAGTGACACATTGCTGCTAAGTGGTGGGTCCCCACTGTCAGTGGCAATCACCTGAATCTGTAGATCACGAAACTGTTCGTAGTCAAAGGATCGAAGTGCATACAGGACTCCTGTGTCAGAGTTTATGGAGATGTAGGAGGACAGAGGTGCTTCTTGGAAAGTGTCTTCAGCTAGGGAGTAAATAACCTGAGCATTCTCGAGGCTGTCCGGGTCATGTGCAGTCACTGAGAAGATGGAGGCACCTCTAGGGTTGTTCTCCAGGATATAGGTGAAGTAGGAGATGTGGGAAAAGGTGGGTGGGTTATCATTAATATCTGCCACTTGCAGGGTGAAGTGAGTTTCCATTAATAGGGGTGGATTTCCTCCATCTGTGGCCATCACTGTAATATTGTAAGAGGATACCTGTTCCCTGTCAAGGGTTCTGTGTGTCACCAGTCTATAATAACCGTCGATGGATTTTTCTAACTTAAATGGTAGAGTCTCTGATATGGAACAGGTGACCTGTCCATTCTGCCCAGAGTCTGGATCATGCACGTTTAAAAGGGCTATAACAGTCCCCAGAGGTGAGTTTTCCATCAGGGGACTAAACAGAGATGTGATGGCCACCTCTGGACTGTTGTCATTTACATCTTCTACTGTAATCAATACTTTTGCCATTGCAAGATATGCTCCTCCATCTTCTGCTTGTATTTCTAATTCATAGAAATCTGTTTCTTCATAATCTAGATTTGCTGATAGTTTTATTTCCCCAGTATTTTTGTTTAGTTGGAATTTCAACAATTGCGTGTCAGGTGATTTTCGGAACGAATATGTTACTTCTCCATTGGCTCCTTCATCCCTGTCTGTGGCAGTGACTGTCAGCAGCTGTGTGCCCACAGGCAAGCTCTCCAGAACACTCACATGATATTCTGGCAATGTGAAGACTGGTGCGTTGTCATTTGCATCGAAGACAGTCACACTGATGAGAACCGTACCAGATAGCAGAGGGTTGCCCCCGTCCATGGCAGTGAGGACAAGGTGGTGCACTGCCTCTTCCTCCCGATCCAGGGCGTGCTCCAGCACCAGCTCTGGGTATTTGACTCCATAGGCATGACTCTGAACTGCTAAGGAGAAGTGCTTATTGGAGCTAAGCTGGTAGCTTTGGAGGGAGTTCACACCCACATCCGGATCAACAGCTTCCAGGAGAGGAAATCGCATCCCCGGAGCGACATTTTCATTAATTTTTACATCTACATTTTCTGCTTGGAATTTTGGGGCATTATCGTTGATATCAGTTACTTCTATTTCGATCCCAAAAAGTTTCACCCTATCTTCCACAAGAATGTTAAAATTCACCAGACACTGCGCGCTCTGAGCGCAGAGCTCCTCCCGGTCTATCCTGCCCGAGGTGACCAAGCTGCCGCTTCGCGGGTTCAGAGCGAAAAGCTGCGTCCTACCTCTGGAGACGATGCGGACTCCACGCTCCGCCAGCTCCCGGGGCTCCAGCCCCAGATCCTTGGAAATGTTGCCCACGAAAGAGCCTTTCTCCAGCTCCTCAGGAACGGAGTAGCGGATCTGCCGGGCTTCAGCCTCCCATGACAGACCGAGAACAAGACAGAGCAGAACCAGCGCGGTGCGGTTGGAGCGGTTCGTTTTAGCAGCCATTGTTGTCTAGTCAAGGAATTCTTGCCAAGTACTCACTGGGCACGTTGTGTGTTTTGACCGATTCCTTTTTCTTTCCCTGGCTTCAGAGAGCCTCGGTAGCCTAGGCACCTTAAATTCTGGAGTGAGTTTTGCTGCAGCTCTGCAGCCGGTTCGTAGGAACTGAGGAGCTTTGTGTAGTCAGAGCCCTGAGAATCCGGATTGAGCGCGGGCTGCGCTTCTCTCCTAGCAGGCGAACAGCGGCGCTCAGAGTCCTCAGAAGTTACTGCACCCACTGGGTATGCAATGGACAACAAACGCTACACTTTTGTTGGATATTTTATTTTATTTTACAATACTTCTTTGGTTTCTCAACTGATATCCCTTAAGCCAACTACTATTTGTAGGTTTCTCACTGAGTAGGATAAATGGAATGAAAGTACTATAAAATATTAAATGAAAATAACTGGTCAAGTATACATCTGTAACACTTATTTTCTCAGTAGAAACGTACCCACTTTAAAAGGTTAAGTAATGTCTAGTCTATTTCTTATAAGCTTCTAGCTATATTCAGAAAAGTCTTACAATCTTATTTGAAATTTTGGCTGAAATGGTCCCATTATGTTTAGTAGACATTCATTTAGAGACTATATGAGATATATCCCTTATAATTCACTTAAAATTTTTATTTTAGCTTTAACTAATCAACCAATTAATTAAATTTGTTTAGCATTAATATTGTGGAAAAGGTTTTCAAAATATTTTTCTTTCTAAAATAGTTTATTGAGCCTTCGTGAATTTTTTGAAAAAATGTTTATTATAGGCATATATAATTAGAAGTTAATTTGACTATTTAAATGAATTGAACAAGTAACCACAAACTAAAAGAAACATAACATGCCTGTGTTGTAATGCGAAGAAAAATATCTATAAGAATTTCAAGCTACAATTTTAAAGACAAAGTTAGACTCATGATGTATGTTTTTTTAAAAAATAAATATTTACTCAGATGACCTGTTTTCCTCAGAGCATTGATGCCAACATAAACAATCTCTTCTTTTGGCATTTTGTATGGAAGCCTAAAGTGAAGCGGTTCACACATCTTCAATTGTATGTGCCTATCAACCCAGCAGCAGTTCTCTCCTCAAAGGTGAGGAGTTGAAAGGTCCACATCTTTCCTTTTTTTTTTTTTTAAGATTTTACTTATTTATTTGAGAAAGAGAATGTGAATGAGTGAGTGAGAGACAGTATGAGTAGGGGGAGGGGCAGTGGGAGAGGGAGACTAGCAGACTCCCCGCTGAGAAGAGCCAGGACCCTGGGATCCTGACCTGAGCTGAAGGCAGATGCTTAACCGACTGAGCCACCCAGGCGCCCCTAGGTTCACATCTTTCATTCAGAGAACAAGTTCAGAACTGTTTATGTCACTACACCCCCCAAGTATGGAACTCTTCAAAGATTTTATGTTTTGTCTTCAAAGGTTTTATATCAGACAATCAGAGACAGAGAGTGCATGCAAAAGGCAATGATGTCTCATTTGCTTCCTTGGAAATTCATTATCTTGCAATGTAGAAGAAAAAAAGATTATGGAAGAGACAATTTAAACTCCAATAAAAGATAAATATAAGAAAACAACCAGAAAAAACAAAAGTAGAAGAGAAAAAATTCTTCTAGGGTAGTTAGTATTAAGTTCTGGGGACCATAGAAAACTCGGCAATGGAAAACAAGTTCTGACTCATCATCCAAGGAAAATACATACATCTACAACTTCCCATAGCATTTCAGAGACTTGTGGATCTGCTCATCAGCTCCCCTCAAATGCTTAATTTTTTAAACTATTAAGATAAAGAAAGATACCTAAATGTACCCAGGATATTATTTACAATAAATGTGTCTTTGAAACAAGCACTTGCTTTGATACTTAATGCATAGCTTAATATTATTAAACTCAAAATATATAAGTAGGATATGGAAAATTCATCTTAAATCTTATCAGATTTGAATAATTAACTATTAATGTATTTGGTAAGAAGCCACTGCCTGTTTTGCTAATCTGAACTTGACTAGATATCCCCAATTTAGTGACATTATTTCTGAATTATAGAGCAACTTATGAACCAAGTAAATCTTGAAAAATATAATCAGCAAAAAGTAAACATTGAGAAGACAAAAAGGTGATTGGTTACAGATTTTCTAAATACGATTCTATACATAAAAATGCAGTAGTATGCCTGAAATAAGAGAAACGAGTAGAATATTTCAGAAGACACAAAAGTGGAACTCACCGGTGTGAGAGTCTCAGGATGTGCAGTCAAATCATGCCCACCCTGAAGTGGAATTAAGGCCCCAGATGAATCACCACAAAGTAGTATATCTTGTCCTGAACTCAACTGCTCATTGCACGTTAG
>NW_027401494.1:0-2137 GCF_003265705.2 Callorhinus ursinus
GAGGACAAATTCTAAGTGCTGTGCCCAGCAAAAAGTTGGGTGCAGGAGGCTGGATCTCAGGAGAGAGGTGCAGCCTGGGCCCACAGCTTTGGATGTCATCAGCCCAAGTATCATTTCCCCCTAACTATTCCCTCTCCTCCAAATCTATATACAACAATCCCATCATCATGTGTTTAACTTCAAATTCCTAGAGGAAATTTGCAAAACCCTTTATTACCTGTGCATGTGTTGGCTTAGTGTTTCCTTCTGTTTCTTATCCACACCCATGCCTATCACTGGGTCCATCTTGAACCCACTCATGGAGCACAGGGACAGAAACTACCTGGATGTCTCCAAAGCACAGAGTGCCAAGTAGCCATATGAGGAAATTTTCACTAGTGATTTAACATATAAAATTATAAGGAAAAATGTTTTTCTAGTACAATTACTTGAGGGCACATTTCATCAGATAGTCTTATCGTAAACCATACATGAGTACTCACAGAGATACATACCATGAACATCTATCATTCGTCTTTACCTACAATGCACTTACCACGATTCCAAAGAAAATGTTCCCCTTTTTTTTGTCCTTAACATTTTCCTTATTTTCACAGATACACAGAAGAAAGCTGGTAGAAGTATCAGTCATTATGTCATCGACATTTACAGCATCATCCAGCTTGACTAAAGGGTTCACATGTAATAATCGTTAAAGAAAATTATATGCTACATTCCCACTAACTGCTTTCTCCTTTAAAATAATGCTTCATTTTCCCAGACATTTCTGCTCTGTGCAAAATCTTCCATACAGCCTTCATTCTTCTGATTTACTCTGATCATAGTTACATGCCTTATCTTCCCCTAAGATATGAGGCTTGTAAGGACAGACAATTATTATCTTCTCACTTCCCAAAGGGCCTAGGAGAGTACCCTTGTGGAAGCTCAAATATTAATCTGCTTCTTTACTTGGATAATGCTAAGACTTGAATCCTTAACAATCCCGCAATGCTTAATTCCACAAGTCAAAGCATGAATACACTAAAATAGTGTAAATTACTTTCCTCCTTTAAGGTACCTAAAGTTCGGAGAAAAAGCATGAGAATTTTTAAAAGACATGAAAAAAGAAAACCAAAGAAGAAAACAGACACATAATACACGTATGCATGTATGTATATGTAGTGAGTCCGTTAATTAAATTCTCAGAGATAAATGCAGATTTGGGACATTTTCAGAAGTCAATCCGAAAACAATCAACTCAGGCATCAGCAGGTAAGAGCTATAGCAATGGCAAAAGAGAAGCAGGGAGGTGTACCATTTTAGGAGCAGGCTTCAAGTTCAGGCAAAAGCAGCAATAAAATTACCAGGTTCTTACAGCCCGATCAGCTTAGAACAGCAGAGAACTGTTAATGATTTGGGGTCTACTCCGTGTAATAGCTGTTCCTATTCATGATATTATTGGAACAAAATGGTCTTCATAATTTGGGTAGAAGCTAAGCAGGTCTCTAAATAATAAGGTTTGTAATAAACCATGAAAAGAAATACTGCTTTCAGTATTTCTGAAATTCACTCAGGCGCTTAACGACTGAGCAACCCAGGTGCCCCCCCCCCACTATTATCCTTTATACATAGTTATCTCTGTGCTAACTTTGTAGTTTTCTTTTCACATTCTGAAGTTAATAAGCTGTCTTTTTAGGTCTTACCTCAGGAAGATCCAGAGGGGCCTATAGACCCCTAAGCACCTAACCTAGGGAAGGGAAGTCTAGGGAAGGTGCAACTCAGTTGCTGACCTGCTATCATCTTTCACCAGGCTCTCTTTTTTTGCTCTTGAAGTATAATAACTCTCCTTTCACAATTGCATTTGAAAATGCTTGTTCCCAGCCACTACCAACCCTTCTCTCTTCGCTAGCGCACTAAGCAAATGTCAAGGTACCCAGAACGCCTTCTCTCATCAGAAAGGTACCCATCCCAAGAAGAGTTAAATAAAAATGTTATTTAAAACAAAGCCTTGGGGCGCCTGGGTGGATCAGTCATTAAGCATCTGCCTTTGGCTCAGGTCATGATCCCAGGGTCCTGGGATCGAGCCCCGCATCGGACTCCCTGCTCCGCGGGAAGCCTGCTTCTCCCTCTCCCACTCCCCCTGCTTGTGTTCCCTCTC
>NW_027401494.1:2237-4131 GCF_003265705.2 Callorhinus ursinus
TTTTTTTTGTTATGTTAATCACCATATATTACATCATTAGTTTTTGGTGCAGAGTTCCATGATTCATTGTTTGTTCATAACACCCAGTGCTCCATGCAGAACGTGCCCTCCTCAATACCCATCACCAGGCTAACCCATCCCCCTACCCCCCTCCCCTCTAGAACCCTCAGTTTGTTTTTCAGAGTCCATCATCTCTCATGGTTTGTCTCCCCATCTGACATACTCCCCTGTTCTTCCTCTCCTGTTATCTACTTCTTTTTCTTTTTTCTTAAAATATGTTGCGTTATTTGTTTCAGAAGTACAGATCTGTGATTCAACAGTCTTGCACAATTCACAGCGCTCACCGTAGCACATACCCTCCCCAAAGTCTATCACCCAGCCACCCCATCCCGCCCACCCCCAACCACTCCAGTAACACTCAGTTTCTTTCCTGAGATTAAGAATTCCTCATATCAGTGAGGTCATGTGATACATGTCTTTCTCTGATTGACTTATTTCACTCAGCATAACACCCTCCAGTTCCATCCACGTCGTTGCAAATGGCAAGATCTCATTCCTTTGGATGGCTGCATAATATTCCATTGTGTATATATACCACTTCTTCTTTATCCATTCATCGGTCGATGGGCATCTTGGCTCTTTCCACAGTTTGGCTATGGTGGACATTGCTGCTATAAACATTGGGGTACACGTACCCCTTCGGGTCCCTACATTTGTATCTTTGTGGTAAATACCCAGCAATGCAATTGCTGGATCGAACGGTAGCTCTAATTTCAACTGTTTGAGGAATCTCCATACTGTTTTCCAGAGGGGTTGCACCAGCTTGCATTCCCACCAACAGTGTAGGAGGGTTCCCCTTTCTCCACATCCTCGCCAACATCTGTCGTTCCCTGACTTGTTAATTTTAGTCATTCTGACGGGAGTGAGGTGGTATCTCATTGAGGTTTTGATTTGGATTTCCCTGATGCTGAGCGATGTTGAGCACTTTTTCATGTGCCTGTTGGCCATTTGGATGTCTTCTTTGGAGAAATGTCTGTTCATGTCTTCTGCCCATTTCTTGATTGGATTATTTGTTCTTTGGGTGTTGAGTTTGATAAGTTCTTTATACATTTTGGATACTAGCCCTTTATCTGATATGTCATTTGCAAATATTTTCTCCCATTCTGTCGGTTGTCTTTAGGTTTTGTGGACTGTTTCTTTTGCTGGGCAAAAGCTTTTTATCTTGATGAAATCCCAAGAGTTCATTTTTGCCCTGGCTTCCCGTGCCTTTGGCGATGTTCCTAGGAAGAAGTTGCTGCGGCTAAGGTCGAAAAGGTTGCTACCTGTGTTCTCCTTTAGAATTTGGATGGACTCCTGTCTCACGTTTAGGTCTTTCAACCATCTGGAGTCTATTTTTGTGTGTGGTGTAAGGAAATGGTCCAGTTTCATTCTTCTGCATGTGGCTGTCCAATTTTCCCAACACCATTTGTTGAAGAGACTGTCTTTTTGCCATTGGACATTCTTTCCTGCTTTGTCAAAGATGAGTTGACCCTAGAGTTGAGGGTCCATTTCTGGGCTCTCGATTCTGTTCCATTGATCTATGTGTCTGTTTTTGTGCCAGTACCATACTGTCTTGATGATGACAGCTTTGTAATAGAGCTGGAAGTCCGGAATTGTGATGCCGCCAGCTTTGCTTTTCTTTCTCAGTATTCCTCTGGCTATTCTGGGTCTCTTCTGGTTCCATACAAATTTTAGGATTATTTGTTCCATTTCTTTGAAAAAAGTGGATGGTATTTTGATGGGGATTGCATTGAATGTGTAGATGGCTCTAGGTAGCATTGACATCTTCACAATGTTGATTCTCCCAGTCCATGAGCATGGAACGTTTTTCCATTTCTTTGTGTCTTCTTCAATT
>NW_027401495.1:0-4128 GCF_003265705.2 Callorhinus ursinus
CTTACAGTCATCTTCCATTCCTTCATTGTATCAACCCTTGATTTGTACATATATAAGTCTTTCTTCCTTTAAAATTTTAGGAGGCACTTTCTTATAACAGACGAAAATACTCCCAAAATCTAGTGTGTGGCACGGATCTATGCACTAGCCTGATCATATTTGATCATATTCTGTTTTCTTTTGTTTTGTTCTGTTTTTGTTGGTTTGTATCTTTTTCTTTTTTTTTTTCTTTCTTTATTCTTTCTTTCCCTTTCTTTTCCCCTGGTTTCAGGTCTTTTCTGATTTGTATAGACTATATTTGCTGGGGACGTTTTTAACCTGTTAGCATTTTGTTCTCTCATTCATCTATTCTCCTCTGGACAAAATGACAAGACCAAGAAAATCACCTCAGCAAAAAGAACAAGAGGTAGTACCGTCTGCCAGGGACCTACTCAATACGGACATTAGTACAATGTCGGACCCAGAGTTCAGAATCATGACTTCAAAGATACTAGCTAGGCTTGAAAAAAGCTTGGAAGTTATTAGAGAAACCCTTTCTGGAGAAATAAAAGAACTAAAATCTAACCAAGTCAAAATCAAAAAGGCTATTGATGAGGTGCAATAAAAAATGGGGGCACTAATTGCTAGGATAAATGAGGCAGAAGAGAGAATCAGCGATATAGAAGACCAAATGATGGAAAATAAAGAGGCTGAGAAAAAGAGAGATAAACAACTACTGGATCACAAGGGCAGAATTCGAGAGATAAGCGATACCATAAGACAAAACATTAGAATAATTGGGATCCCAGAAGAAGAAAGAAAGAGAGGGGCAGAAGGTATATTGGAGCAAATTATAGCAGAGAACTTCCCTAATGTGGGGAAGGGAACAGGCATCAAAATCCAGGAGGCACAGAGAACCCCTCTCAAAATCAATAAAAATAGGTCAACACCCCGACATCTAATAGTAAAACTTATGAGTCTCAGAGACAAAGAGAAAATCCTGAAAGCAGCTCGGGAGAAGAGATATGTAACCTACAATGGTAGAAATATTAGAATGGCAACAGACCTATCCACAGAGACCTGGCAGGCCAGAAAGGACTGGCATGATATCTTCAGAACACTAAATGAGAAAAATATGCAGCCAAGAATACTATATCCAGCTAGGCTGTCATTGACAATTGAAGGAGAGATAAAAAGCTTCCAGGACAAACAAAAACTAAAGGAATCTGCAAACACGAAACCAGCCCTACAAGAAATCTTGAAAGGGGTCCTCTAAGCAAAGAGAGAGCCTAAAAGCAGCATAGATCAGAAAGGAACAGAGACAATATACAGTCACAGTCACCTTACAGGCAATACAATGGCACTAAATTCATACCTTTCAATACTTACCCTGAATGTAAATGGGCTAAATGCCCCAATCAAAAGACACAGGCTATCAGATTGGATTAAAAAACAAGACCCATCGATATGCTGTCTGCAAGAGACTCATTTTAGACCCAAAGACACCCCCACATTGAAAGTGAGGGGGTAGAAAACCATTTACCATGCTAATGGACACCAAAAGAAAGCTGGGATGGCAATCCTCATATCAGACAAATTAGATTTTAAAACAAAGACTGTAATAAGAGATGAAGAAGGACACTCTATCCTACTTAAAGTGTCTATCCAACAAGAAGATCTAACAAGTGGAAATATCTATGCCCCGAACATGGGAGCAGCCAATTATATAGGGCAATTAATAACAAAAGCAAAGAAACACACTGACAACGATACAATAATAGTGCGGGACTTTAACACCCCCCTGACTGAAATGGACAGATCATCTAAACAAAAGATCAACAAGGAAATAAAGACTTTAAATGAAAAACTGGACTAAATGGACTTCACAGACATATTCAGAACATTCCATCCCAAAGCAAAGGAATACACATTCTTCTCTAGTGCCCATGGAACATTCTCCAGAATTGATCACATCCTAGGTCACAAATCAGGTCTCAACCGGTACCAAAAGATTGGGATTATTCCCTGCATATTTTCAGACCACAATGCTTTGAAACTAGAACTCAATCACAAGAGGAAAGTTGGAAAGAACTCAAATACATGGAGGCTAAAGAGCATCCTACTAAAGAATGAATGGGTCAACCAGGAAATTAAAGAAGAATTTAAAAAAATCATGGAAACCAATGAAAATGAAAACACAACTGTCCAAAATCTTTGGGAGACAGCAAAGGCAGTCCTAAGAGGAAAGTATATAGCAATACAAGCCTTTCTCAAGAAACAAGAAAGGTCTCAAATACACAACCTAACCCTACACCTAAAGGAGCTGGAGAAAGAACAGCAAATAAAGCCTAAACCCAGCAGGAGAAGAGAAATAATAAAGATTAGAGCAGAAATCAATGACATAGAAACCAAAAGAACAGTAGAACCGATCAACGAAACTAGGAGCTGGTTCTTGGAAAGAATTAACAAGATTGATAAAACCCTGGCCAGACTGATCAAAAAGAAAAGAGAAATGACCCAAATCAACAGAATCATGAATGAAAGAGGAGAGATCACAACCAACACCAAAGAAAAACAAACAATTATAAGAACATATTATGAGCAACTCTATGTCAGCAAAGTAGATAACCTGGAAGAAATGGGTGCATTCCTAGAGAAGTATCAACTACCAAAATTGAACCAGGAAGAACTAGAAAACCTGAACAGACCTATAACTACCAAAGAAATTGAAGCAGTCATCAAAAATCTCTCAACAAACAAAAGCCCAGGGCCAGATGGCTTCCCAGGGGAATTGTACCAAACATTTAAAGAAGAATTAATACCTATTCTCCTGAAACTGTTCCAAAAAATAGAAATGGAAGGAAAACTTCCAAACTCATTTTATGAGACCACCATTACTTTGATCCCAAAACCAGACAAAGACCCCATCAAAAAGGAGAATTACAGACCAATATCCTTGATGGACATGGATGCAAAAATTCTCACCAAAATACTAGCCAATAGGCTCCAACAGTACATTAAAAGGATTATTCACCACGACCAAGTGGGGTTTTTCCCTGGGCTGCAAGGTTGGTTCAACATCCGCAAATCAATCAACGTGATACAATACATTAACAAAAGAAACAACAAGAATCATATGATCCTCTCAATAGATGCAGAAAAAGCATTTGACAAAGTACAGCATCGTTTCTTGATCAAAACTCTTCAGAGTATAGGGATAGAGGGTACATACCTCAATATCATAAAAGCCATCTATGAAAAACCTGCAGTGAATATCATTCTCAATGGGGAAAAGCTGAGTGCCTTTCCCCTAAGGTCAGGAACGCGGCAGTGATGTCCACTATCAGCACTGCTATTCAACATAGTATTAGAAGTCCTAGCCACAGCAATCAGACAACAAAAAGAAATCAAAGGCATCCCAGTTGGCAAAGAGGAAGTCAAACTCTCACTCTTTGCAGATGCTATGATACTGTATGTGGAAAACCCAAAAGACTCCACCGCAAAACTGCCAGAACTCATACAGGAATTCAGTCAAGTAGCAGGATATAAAATCAATGCACAGAAATCAGTGGCATTCCTATACACCAACAACAAGACAGAAGAGAGACAAATCAAGGAGTCGATCCCATTTACAATTGCACCCAAAACCATAAGATACCTAGGAATAAATCTAACCAGAGAGGCAAAGGATCTGTACTCAGAAAACTATAAAATACTCATGAAAGAAATTGAAGAAGACACAAAGAAATGGAAAAACGTTCCACGCTCATGGATTGGAGGAACATACCTTGTGAAGATGTCAATGCTCCCTAGAGCAATCTACACATTCAATGCAATCCCCATCAAAATACCATCCACTTTTTTCAACGAAATGGAACAAAGAATCCTAAAATTTGTATGGAACCAGAAGAGACCCCAAATAGCCAGAGGAATCTTGAAAAAGAAAAGCAAAGCTGGCGGCATCACAATTCCGGACTTCCAGCTCTATTACAAAGCTGTCATCATCAAGACAGTATGGTACTGGCACAAAAACAGACGCATAGATCAATGGAACAGAATCGAGAGCCCAGAAATGGACCCTCAACTCTATGGTCAACTTATTTTTGACAAAGCAGGAAAGAATGTCCAATGGCAAAAAGACAGTCTCTT
>NW_027401496.1:0-4128 GCF_003265705.2 Callorhinus ursinus
CATCCTGTTGGTTGTCTTTTGGTTTTGTGGACTGTTTCTTTTGCTGTACAAAAGCTTTTTATCTTGATGAAATTCCAATAGTTCATTTTTGCCCTTGCTGCCTTTGCCTTCAGTGATGTTTCTAGGAAGAAGTTGCTGCGGCTGAGGTCGAAGAGGTTGCTGCCTGTGTTCTCCTTTAGGATTTTGATGGACTCCTGTCTCACATTGAGGTCTTTCAACCATTTGGAGTCTCTTTTTGTGTGTGGTGTAAAGAAATGGTCCAGTTTCATTCTTCCGCATGTGGCTGTCCAATTTTCCCAACACCACTGTTGAAGAGACTGTTTTTTGTCCTTTGGACATTCTTTCCTGCTTTGTTGAAGATTAGTTGACCATAGAGTTGAGGGTCCATTTCTGGGCTCTCTATTCTGTTCCATTGATCTATGTGTCTGTTTTTTTGCCAGTACCATACTGTCTTGATGATGACAGCTTTGTAATAGAGCTTCAAGTCCAGAATTGTGATGCCACGAGCTTTTCTTTTCTTTTTCAACATTCCTCTGGCTATTCGGGGTCTCTTCTGGTTCCATACAAATTTTAGGATTATTTGTTCCATTTCTTTGAAAAAAATGGATGGTATTTTGATGAGGATTGCATTGAATATCTAGCAGCTCTAGATAGCATTCACATCTTCACAGTATTTGTTCTTCCAATCCATGAGCATGGAAAGTTTTTCCATTTCTTTGTGTCTTCCTCAATTTCTTTCATGAGTATTTTATAGTTTTCTGAGTACAGATTCTTTGCTTCTTTGGTTAGATTTATTCCTAGGTAGCTTATGCTTTTGGGTGCCATTGTAAATGGGATCGACTCCTTAATTTCTCTTTCTTCTGTCTTGTTGTTGGTGTATAGGAATGCCACTGATTCCTGTGCATTGATTTTATATCCTGTCACTTACTGAATTCCTGTATGAGTTCTAGCAGTTTTGGTGTGGAGTCTTTTGGGTTTTCCACATAAAGTATCATATCATCTGCAACGAATGAGAGTTTGACTTCTTCTTTGCTGATTCAGATGCCTTTGATTTCTTTTTGTTTTCTGATTGTTGGGGCTAGGACTTCTAGTACTATGTTGAATAGCAGTGGTGATAGTGGACATCCCTGCTGTGTTCCTGACCTTAGGGGGAAAGCTCTCAGTTTTTCTCCATTGAGAATGATATTTGTTGTGTGTTTTTCATAGATGGCTTTTATGATATTGAGGTATGTACTCTCTATCTTTATACTCTGAAGAGTTTTGATCAAGAAAGGATGCTGTGCTTTGTCAAATGCTTTTTCTGCATCTGCATCTATTGAAAGGATCATATGGTTCTTGTTCTTTCTTTTATTAATGTATTGTATCACGTTGATTGGTTTGTGGATGTTGAACCAACTTTGCAGCCCAGGGATAAATCTCACTTGGTTGTGGTGAATAATCCTTTTAATGTACTGTTGGATCCTATTGGCTAGTATTTTGGTGAGAATTTTTGCATCCATGTTCATCAAGGATATTGGTCTGCAATTCTCCTTTTTGATGGGGTCTTTGTTTGGTTTGGGGATCAAGGTAATGGTGGCTTCATAAAAGGAGTTTGGAATTTTTCCTTCCATTTCTATTTTTTGGAACAGTTTCAGGAGAATAGGTATTAATTCTTTTTGAGAAATGTTTGGTAGAATTCCCATGGGAAGCCATCTGGCCCTGGGCTTTCCTTTGTCGGGAGATTTTTTATTGCTGCTTCAATTTCCTTAGTGGTTATAGGTCTGTTCAGGTTTTCTATTTCTTCCTGGTTCAGTTTTGGTAGTTGATACATCTCTAGGAATGCATCCATTTCTTCCAGGTTATCTAATTTGCTGGCATATATTTGCTCATAATATGTTCTTATAATTGTTTGTATATCTTTGGTGTTGGTTGTGATCTCTCCTCTTTCATTCGTGATATTATTTAGTTGGGTCATTTCTCTTTTCTTTTTGATAAATCTGGCCAGGAATTTATCAATCTTGTCAATTCTTTCAAAGAACAAGCTCCTAGTTTTGTTGATCTGTTCCACTGTTCTTTTGGTTTCTATTTCATTGATTTCTGCTCTGATCTTTATTATTTCTCTTCTCCTGCTGGGTTTAGGCTTTATTTGCTCTTCTTCTCCAGCTCCTTTAGGTCTAGGGTTATGTTGTGTATTTGAGACCTTTCTTGTTTCTTGAGAAAGGCTTGTATTGCTGTATATTTTCCTCTTAGGACTGCCTTTGCTGCATCCCAAAGATTTAGAACAATTATGTTTTCCATTTTCATTTGTTTCCATGAATTTTTTAAATTCTTCTTTAATTTCCTGGCTGACCCATTCTTTCTTTAGTAGGATGCTTTTTCGCCTCCTTGTCTTTGAGTTCTTTCCGACTTTCCTCTTGTGATTGAGTTCTAGTTTCAAAGCATTGTGGTCTGAAAATATGCAGGGAATGATCCCAATCTTTTGGTACTGGTTGAGTCCTGATTTGTGACCTAGAATGTGATCTATCCTGGAGAATGTTCCATGGGCACTAGAGAAGAATGTGTATTCTGTTGCTTTGGGATGGTATGTTCTGAATATATGTGTGAAGTCCAACTGGACCAGTGTGTCATTTAAAGTCTTTATTTCCTTGTTGAACTTTTGCTTAGATGATCTGTCCATTTCAGTGAGAGGGGTGTTAATGTCCCCCCCTATTATTGTATTGCTGTCAATGTGTTTCTTTGCTTTTGTTATTAATTGGCTTATATAATTGGCTGCTCCCATTTTAGGGGCATAGATATTTACAATTGTTAGATCTTGTTGGATAGACTCTTTAATTAGGATATAGTGTCTTTCCTCATCTCTTATTATAATCTTTGGTTTAAAATGTAATTTGTCTGATATAAGGATTGCCACCCCAGCTTTCTTTTGATGTCCATTATCATGGTAAATGATTTGCCAGCCCCTCACTTTCAATCGGGGGGTGTCTTTGGGTCTAAAATGAGTATCTTGCAGGCAGCATATCGTTGGGTCTTGTTTTTTTATCCAATCTGTTACCCTGTGTCTTTTTCTCATTGTCTCTGAGACTCGTAAGTTTTACTATTAAATGTTGGGGTGTTGACCTATTTTTATTGATTTTGAGGGGGGTGCTCTCTGCTTCCTGGATTTTGATGCCTGTTTCCTTCCCCAAATTAGGGAAGTTCACTGCTATAATTTGGTCCAATATACCTTCTGCCCCTCTCACTTTTTCTCTTCTGGAATCCCAGTTATTCTAATGTTGTTTTGTCTTATGGTATCACTTAACTCTCGAATTCTGCCCTCGTGATCCAGTAGTTGTTTATCTTCTTCTCAGCTTCTTTATTTTCCATCATTTGGTCTTCTATATCACTAATTCTCTCTTCTGCCTCATTTATCCTAGCAGATCCTCGATTTTTGATTGCACCTCTTGAATAGCCTTTTTGATTTTGACTTGGTTAGATTTTAGTTCTTTTATTTCTCCAGAAATGGTTTCTCTAATATCTTCCACGCTTTTTTCAAGCACAGCTAGTATCTTTATAATTGTCATTCTGAACTCTAGTTCCAACATCGTACTAATGTCCATATTGATTAGGTTCCTGGCAGTTGGTACTGCCTCTTGTTTTTTTTTTTTAAGGTGATTTTTTTCCGTCTTGTCATTTTGTCCAGAGGAGAATAGATGGATGAGAGAACAAAATGCTAATAGGGTAACAATGACCTCAGAAAAATATACACTAAACAGATCAGAAGAAACCTGAAACTGCAGGTAAAGAAAGGGAACTAAAGAATAAAAAAGAAAAAGATAAAAAAAAAACAGAATATGATCAGGCTGGTGAATAGATTAATGCCACACACTAGATTTTGGTCTGTTAGAAGAAACTGTATCCCAAAATTTTAAAAAGAGGAAAACTTATATATGTATAAAAATAAGGGTAAATACGATGAAGGGATGGAATATGACTGTAAAGATGAAAATTATAAAAGATTTTATAAAAGGAATTGATAAGATAAGAAGTTGGTTGAAAAAAGAATGAAGAGGATTGAAAAAAGAATGAAGAGGATAAAAAAAAGGGAGAGAATGTGATCAGGCAGGAGACTAGAACAAAGCCATACACTGGAGATTTAGGGTATATTTTGGT
>NW_027401497.1:0-4126 GCF_003265705.2 Callorhinus ursinus
TGTCGGGAGCCATGAGCAACAAGGGGGTTAATCAGGTAGAGCAAAGGCTCCCTGATCCCTTTGAACCATGGCCACCTGACTGCCCCCATACAAAAACATGTTGTACTGGCTAGCCTGAGTTGTATATAGGCCAAGAAAACCACAGTGTTACTGATAGACCCTGAAAGATAGCGCACCTGGCCCTTTAAAGGCATACCGCCTAAGCAAAACAGGGAAGAAACTATGCCCTTGAGGAATCTGGCCTTGAACCAGAAACTCGGGATGGAGCCAGGAGAAGGGCAGGGAGGAACCCGTGGAACTTGTTTATGTCCTATTGTTATATAACCTAAGCCTATATAAAGTGTGTGAGAAAGAATAAAGTTGTTGCTCGCGGCACCCCCGTGGGCAACCCTCCTGTTCCCATACTTTTATGTTTCATTCTCTTGCCCTCATCCCTGTTCGACCTTGTACGCGGGCCGTGGCAGCCCCGTTGCTGTGGGGACAGCACGTCTGTGTTGCTTCTGCACAGCTCGGGAGCACGGTGTGAGTATGGAGTCCACTGTCATAGGGCGGGCAGGAGTAATCAGCCTCGTCCTCAGCTTGAAGCCCAGCGATGGTCAGGAGCCTGAGTTGCCAGACTTGGAGCCAGAGAATTGATCGGGGACCCCCAAAGATTCATTATTATGAGCATAGATGAGGAGTTGGAGGGGCTGCTCCTCAGAGTTCTTGGCACTAAAGTGGTACTAAAGAGCATAACCCCTAGGGTTGGAGCTGCTTCCATTGCAGGAGGCGGTGACCCTCTGGCCAAGGGACCCAGACTCAGAGGGCGGCTGACTCAGCACAGACTGGGCCAAGGACCCTGCAAGGGGGAGAGACACAGAGAGGGTGATGCTGGGGTCTAGACACAATAGGAGAATGTTATAGTAGGTTTTTGCGAAAGGAACCTAGAAAGAAATTTTATGTGTGGTCAACACTTGCTAAAATTAAGATAAATTTAAGTAAGTAAGTGAGCTTTAATATCAAACTATGTGGATGCAAGATAAAAATTCTGTTTTAACTTGGTTAAAAAGTCAAATTTTTCTTGACTACTGGTTCACTTTTACAAAAAAAATGGTAAACAAAAGTTTTTGTTCACTTTTAAAATTATCTGCTTGGAAAATATGCACTCGGTTTTACCAAAATATTTCCTATGTTTATCAGAACTTTGATGAGTTGAAAAACATATATTTTTGATAATTTAAAAAGTCCTACATTTCGCTTACAACCATGTTACTTTCCGTATTTATGTTTGATAGATGTTTGTGTTCCGTGTCACAGGAATACCACATTTCCTTGTCAATTACATCGTAATGGCCTCTAAGCCATCCGTAGCCATGGTCACTGTCATGTCTTGTCACATACAGTTCTCATCTTACGCTGATGCTACTGCAAATGTGTTACATCTTCAAGGATATTCATGGGCAGAGCTTTGAGAAAATATATATAGGTTTCTGATACCTTTAAGAGAGTAAAACTAAGGTAAAAATTGCCAGAACTAATAGAAGAACTGGATTCAAACAGAACAAAACATGAATAACATGAAACTGAATGTCCAAAGGAAAATAATTATAATTTTATGACTTTTTGTTTGAAACATTGTTGACTTTTAAAAATGTTTTGTTCCTTCAGATTTAAGGAAACTTCTCTTAAGCTAACTGGTCTATAAGAACTTCACTAAATATACCTTGGTGAACAAATGAAACTATTTATTTTTTCTCCATACCAGATCCCTTCAAAACTCAGAAACCATCAGAGAGCATTCTATACATTAATGGCAAATTATTTATTAGCATAAGTTTCATAAGATTCTGTTTTCCTTGTAACAAGATATAATTGGAAACATTGGTTAGATTACTAAGACTCTGACTACAGGTCATTTTTGAAAGAGATATGTATCTGTATAAACTCAGATATGACCAGGCAGCTCTAAGGAACTAACATTGACTTAATGTAGACAATAAAGCCGCTTGAAGTATCAGCCGGGCACCTGCTCGCAGAGTTTCCAGCAGCTCTACCAGGTGACTCAGGAAGGTCATGTTTTAGCAGGTGCAGGAACCGTGGGATATTTGGGTCCCTGAAAAACAGAGAACTTCCCCAAGTCTATAGGTATTGCAGGTTAAGTCTGATGACAGGTACCTGGCACAAGTTTTGGCTTAGCTTCTGGCCTGGAAGGGCTGGTAAATGTTCAATCGAGAGGTTTCTTATAAAAGTTCCAGCAAAGCAGGTTTTAAAGAGCCTATATGGTTGATTGCCATTCTTGCTGCATTTATATAAATAATCAGACCAAGATCTTTTTGAAACTACAATTACTTGATGAGCAAATTAATGTTAATTTGGCTATACTTAGTAGAGATTAGGGTGATTATAGAGAAAAAATGTTTCGGTAACACACCAGAGTGAATACTTGGTTCAAATCCTGTCAATTAAAGCACAGATTAGATCCTGATGTTCTCTAGCTTCCTACAATGTCTGGCTACAAGTCTCAAAACTAACATTATGATTTTTCTCCCACCTTTCTGAGTTGGACTCAAACTGCCTTTTTCCCTGAAGTCCTGAAAAGTAAATACAAACAACACATTGTAAACTTCAGAAAAACTAACAGAGCCACTCGCATAGAGACGGTCTTTGTTCTTGTTGCTCTGTGGACCACTCAGGGTTCACCAGACACATTTGAACTACAAACCAGGAAAATCTGTCAGATGGTCACTGCCTGCTGTCACTCTATCTGAAGATATTTGAGCTTGACATCTAGAAGACTTCTCCCCTGCTACCCTCAGAACTTGGGAACTGTATTATAATTTGAATCAATCATTAACCATCATTTTGCTTATTTCCAAGAAATGTCTCTTGTTTAATACCTGATTTCTAGAACCCCAGGCCTTACTTTCAGAACACACCTGCATCACCCCCTCCTATAATAAATTTAACTAAACCGGCCTATTGTCAGGAGTGTCAACCAAACTGAACAATCGTCTAGCCCCACTTTGGACATGTGTAACTTTGGGGAGTTTCAGAGGAGGGAGGGACCTGGCCAAGGATAGGCTGCCCCAAGATGGGCCACTTTGGTGTGAGCATTATTTACTCAAAAGGAAATGAAACTCATCAGATCTAAGAAAAGCTCTACACCTCCCCCAAAACTGCCTGCTTGTACCAGGAAGAGAGCTATTAGCAGGGGGTCCTCTGTACCTAAGACATGTATCTACAGAGCACGACAACCTTTGTTGGCAAACATGTCCTCTCACCGTCCTGCTAATGCTCTTTCACCTCTTTGATCCTCAGACCCCTACCCCCTGCTTCACTCATATAAGTGTCAGGTTGCCTGACTGTGATTGGAATTCTCCATGTCTGTGTGGATTCACGTTATGTAGGCTATTAATATTGATTTTGAACTGCTAATCTGCCAAATTCATTTTGATTCTGATTCAGCCAAATGGACCTTGAAGAGCACAGGAAATACTTCCTCCCAAACAACAGGCACAGGTGAAGTTTCCTCAAGGGTCCGATAAGAGTAAGTAGATATGTGCGTCTCTAGGACTCCTGACGAACAGTCCCCTGGGTCAGGGGCTGATCCTAACTCCTGGCAACATGAGATATAAGTCATCCTGCATCAGAGATGGGTTCTCATACTGCCCCAGCTGGTGGAACCCCTCTACCCACTGTTCCCAAGCCCCCCCCCTCTAACCTCTCCTTCCCACTCCCATTCTCAGTCCCTGCTTCCCCAGGTCATGAGGACTCTTACTTTCCGCCCAATCAACCCCTTGTCCAGAACTCCCAGTATGACTGGGACAGAGTCCACAGCCCCTGCCGCATCCCACCTACATGCTCCCTCCTGTTCCTTCATTGTCTGTGCAGAACAGGGATGCCATGATGACGCATCAGATTGTGGAGTTCCGTGTGCACCCCTCCAATGCTCCGGCTCCACCCCACCAACCCCACCCCTCCTCATTATCCTGAGACACAGCTTTGCATGACAACATGTTTAGCTTGTGTCCTCTCTCTTCCCCCACCCACTGTCAGCTCCCTGAGGCTGCACACCCTTCCTGTCATGTCCACATATGTCCCACATCCTAGACTAACATGGTAGGTGTTCCGTAAGTGCAGTGAATGC
>NW_027401498.1:0-4125 GCF_003265705.2 Callorhinus ursinus
GAATTTGGCAGAAGCAAGGTTCAGAACCCTGAGTTGGGGGATTGGGGATCCTCAGGGTTCGGATGGGGAGGAAGCATGATTCAGGAAGAGGGAGAAAGTTGGAAAAATTGCAGCACTTTGTGACTCCTCAATAAGCTGTGGCAGGTTGTCTCCATTTCTGAGAGTAAATCCATACTAAGGAATTGTTAATTAACACACAAATTATTTGAAATACATTAATAAAAAGGGATGGGAAGGATGGGGTGGCTGGGTGATAGACATGGGGAGGGTGTGTGCTACGGTGAGCACTGTGAATTGTGTAAGACTGTTGAATCACAGATCTGTACCTCTGAAACAAATAATGCAAGATATGTTAAAAAAAAAAAGAGAGAGAGAGAGAGAGAAGCTAGCAGGAGGGGAAAATGAAGGGGGGGAAGTCGGAGGGGGAGACGAACCATGAGAGACTATGGACTCTGAGGAACAAACTGAGGGTTCTAGAGGGGAGGGGGTGGGAGGATGGGTTAGCCTGGTGTCGGGTATTAAAGAGGGCACGTTCTGCATGGAGCACTGGGTGTTATATGCAAACAATGAATCATGGAACACTACATCAAAAACTAATGATATAATATATGGTAATTAACATAACAATAAAATTTTAAAAATTGTTAAAAAATTACATAATTCCACATAAAAAAACCAGGAGGTAAAAGGCTTCAAAGATGATTAGATCTGTAGCTCTGACATAAAATCTCTCGCTGACATTTTTCTGATTCATAGACTATCAAATAAAACAATTACTTTAATAATAAACACATCTTATCTGTTTGAATTAATGATTCTGGTAAAATACAATAAATATAAAACTGTTTTAATGTGTTTTAAGAACACTAGCCCACACCTCTCTATTTTAGGACAAAAATTTAGTGAATAAAATAGAGATTACATTATATCCAAGAATAGGGTAATTATGGCAATGATTACACAGAGGAAGTATTAAGATCAGACATCCTGGGGCACCTGGGTGGCTCAGTCAGTTAAAGCATCTGCCTTCAGCTCATGTCATGATCTCACTGTCCTGGAATCAAGCCCTGCATTAGGCTCCCTGCTCAGTGGGGAGCCTGCTTCTCCCTCTCCCCCTGCTCATGCTCTCTCTCACTATCTCTCTCTTAAATAAATAAATAAAATATAAAAAATCAGACATCCTGTCATTTGTGTTATCTGTGTCTCCTATGCCTACCTTGTTGAAGTTTTTAACTATATTCTTAAATTTGAATGAGACGTTTATTTTGGAATCAAATTAATGCTTGTGGAGTGGATAGAAGTTGAGTTGGCAATATTTAATATATCAGTTCCAAGAAACAGTGAAGTGTGTGGGTTTTTGTAACATAATTTTATCAAGAGACCTCTTACAATAAACAAATGTAAACAGAACCTCAGTTTTTTCTCATATCATCCTGGTCGTATACATTTATTTTTCAAAATATCTCAGAGGACTTTGGAAGGACTTTGGAAGCCTTAGAGCTAATCTGTCTTGAAATTACAATGATTTTATTATATTTATTGATACAAAGGGATTTTCCAAATATAGGCAATTGTATGGTTCTACTGAAACACATATGGCCTCTAAAAGAAGGAAAAAACATGGGGTGCCTGGGTAGCTCAGTTGGTTAAGGGATGACCTTTGGCTCAGTTTATGATCCCAGTGTACTGGGATCGAGTCCTGCATTGGGCTTACTGCTCCTCAGGGTGTCTGCTTCTCTCTCTCCCTCTGCAGCTCCCTCTGCTTGTGCTCTCTCTCTATCCATCATATAAATAAATAAAATATTTTAAAAATGAAAGAAGAAAAACAAAGTACTCATTATTGCATGGATCATAAAAGTAAAGAAAATAGAGTCAAATTCCCAAATATTAAAGATAAAAAAACTGAAATATAGAAACTTCAAAGAATACTAAGTAAAATTAGTCCCCAAGGAGTCCATGAAAATAATGATAATTTCTAACGATATTTATGACCCAAATAAATTGTGTTCTTTTCAGTTATCAAGCTTTGGATAGAGTTGTTCTATCTCAAATATCATGTTCTATCTCTGGTATAGACAAATATGTAATATTTATTGCAGAGGATCATGTGTATGACATGCATATTTAGCAAACACACACTAAAACCAGATATTGTATGTATTGCCTGCATAGCTGTGTTTCATGACATGAACATATTTGAAAGGTTGAATTTATCACATAAATTGAATTGGTATTGTTTAGATGCTTTGTAGTCTCATCAGCATGAAATCAATGAGCAATCTGTAATGTCATATATATGTAAATATTTCTACAAGAGCGTTGTGTACACTTACAGAGGTAGAACTGTTAGAAGACTATTTATCTTAATGCTCTTATTTTTTTAAATAATTTATTTTTAGGGGACATTTGGGTGGTTCAGTCGGGTAAGCATTTGACTTCAGGTCAGGTCATGATCCCAGGGTCATGGGAACAAGTCCTGCATCAGGCTCCTTGCTCAGCAGGGAGTCTGCTTCTCCCTCTGCCCCTCCCCTACTACTTCTGTTCATGAGCTCCTTCTCTAAAATAAAAAATAATGTATTATTTTATAATAAACTATATATAATTAAATAATGCATATAATATATTACATGTCATATATATTACAAATAAACTTATAACACATATATATGTAATATATATAATAAATTATATATAAATAAAAATATTTTTTATTTTAGAGAGAGAGCGTGGGGACAAGTGGGGGAGGGGCAAAGTGAGATACTCTTTAAGCAGAGACCCCACTGAATATGAAGCCAGACCTGGAGTTCTATCTCATGACAGCTGAGATCATGACCTGGGCTGAAAATCCAATTGTCAGTCGCTCAACTGACTGAGCTACCCGGGTGCTCCTTTAATTAATTAATTAATTAATTAATTATTTACTTATTTATTTACTATAAGGCAATTTAGTCAGGTACAATTTCTTTGGATACTTTTAAAAAATTTTTATTGTTGTGTTAATCACCATACATTACATCATTAGTTTTTATGTAGTGTTCCATGATTCATTGTTTGTGCAAAATACCCAGTGACCACGCAGAACGTGCCCTTTAATACCCATCAAAAGGGTAACATGTCCCCCCCCTCCCCTCTAGAAACCACAGTTTTTTATTCAGAGTCCATCATCTCTCATGGTTCGTCTCCCCCTACGATTTACCCCCCTTCATTCTTCCCCTCCTGCTATCTTCTTTTTATTTTTTCTTAATATATATTGCATTATTTGTTTCAGAGGTACAGATCTGTGATTCAAAATTCTTGCACAATTCACAGTGCTCACCATAGCACATACCCTCCCCAATGCTTATCACCCAGCCACACAATCCCTGCCACCCCACACCCACTCCAGCAGCCCTCAGTTTGTTTCCTGATATTAAAAATTCCTCATAACAGTTAGGTCATATGATACATGTCTTTCTCTGATTGACTTATTTCACTCAGCATAACACCCTGCAGTTCCATGCACATTGTTGCAAATGGCAAGATCTCATTCTTTTGGATGGCTGCATAATATTCCATTGTGTATAGATACCACATCTTCTTTATCCATTTATCTGTCGATGGACATCTTGGCTCTTTCCACAGTTTGGCTATTGTGGAAATTGTTGCTATAAACATTGGGGTGCACGTACCCCTTCAGATCCCAACATTTGTATCTTTGTGGTAAATACCCAGTGCTGCAATTGCTGGATCGTATGGTAGCTCTATTTTCAACTTTTTGAGGAACCTCCATATTGTTTTCCAGAGTGGTTGCACCAGCTTGCATTCTCACCAACAGTGTAGGAGGGTTCCCCTTTCTCCACATCCCCGCCAACATCTCTCGTTTCCTGACATATTAATGTTAGCCATTCTGACTGGTGTGAAGTGGTATCTCATTGAGGTTTTGATTTGGATTTCCCTGATGCCCAGGGATGTTGAGCAATTTTTCATGTGCCTGTTGGCCATTTGGATGTCTTCTTTGGAGAAATGTCTGTTCATGTCTTCTGCCCATTTCTTGATTGGATTATTTGTTCTTTGGGTGTTGAGTTTGATAAGTTCTTTATAGATTTTGGATACTAGCCCTTTATCTGATATGTCATTTGCAAATAT
>NW_027401499.1:0-4124 GCF_003265705.2 Callorhinus ursinus
ACTATGAAGGGATAGAATATGACTCTAAAAATGAAAAATAAAAATATTTTTTTAAAAAAGAGATTCATAAGATGTTGGTTGAAAAAGGGAAAAAAAATTAAAAAAAAAAGACAGCTAAAAAAATTAACTTTGAAAGACTAAAGAATCATGGGAAAAAAGCCATGAATTCTATGTGCAGTATTCCCCTAGTCCTGGAGTTCTGCCATTCTCATTGATTGGGAAACTTGGTCTTGGGGGCTATTCTTGCTGATCATCTGGGGGAGGGGCCTGTTGCCGTGGTTCCCAAATGTCTTTGCCGGAAGTGGAATTGCCCCGCCCTTGCCGGTCCGGGCTAAGTAATCTGCTCGGGTTTGCTCTTGGGAGCTTTTGTTCCCTGCAAGCTTTCGATACAGCTGTGGAGAACAAGAGTGAAAATGGTGGCCTCCCAATCATTGCCCTGGGGGAGCTGAGAACTAGGGGCCCCGCTCCTCAGTGCGCCCCCAGAGAAAAGCAGTCAATCACTCCTGTCTCCCCGGTCTCCAGCCGCACTCTGTGCTCACTCGGCCTCTGACCGAGCATTTCTATCTCTAGCACCTGACTCAGTGTGGAGTCTCCAAATCCAACAGATCCCTGTGATGGGCTCCTGCGCCACTCCTCCCAGGGGAGGAAGGGGAGTCTCCCCGGATCTGCCGCTTGTTGGGTCCCTGCTGGAGGAACAGTGGCCCAACTGTGTCACCGATCAGTTTACGACAAACCCGAGCTGAGAGTCTGCACCTTGGCTACGTCACTGCAGCCGGCTTCCCCGCTCCGATACCTGGGAGCTCTGCCGCACTCAGGTACCCCCGGTCTTTCTGTGACCCCGAGGGTCCTGAGACCACACTGTCCCGCGAGGGTTCCACGCCCCACTTAGCCACTGGAGCGACGTCCCTCCGTGGAGCCAACTTCCGAAAGTTGTGATTTTGTGCTCCGCTGCTCTAGCACTTGCCAGAAGTGGCCGACGGAGGCCCCTCCCCCGCCAGCTATCCTCCCAAATATCGCCTCAGATTCACTTCTCCGCATGTCCTACCTTCCAGAAAGTGGTCACTTTTCTGTTCAGAGAGTTGTTGCTATTCTTTTCTTTGATCTCCTGTTGACTTCGTAGGTGTTCAGAATGGTTTGATCCCTATCCAGCTGAATTCCTGAGACCAGACGGAATCCAGGTCTCCTACTCCTCCGCCATCTTGCTCCACAGCCTAATTTATTCCCCATTTAAATTTATTTTCTTCTTTACATTCACTCTTGAAACCACTCATTTAGAGGCTTTTTTTCTTTATTACTGCTCTTGTCAATTTTTTTTAAAGATTTTATTTATTTATTTGACAGAGAGAGACAGCGAGAGCAGGAACACGAGCAGGGGGAGTGGGAGAGGGAGAAGCAGGCTTCCCACTGAGCAGGGAGCCTGATGTGGGACTCAATCCCAGGACCCTGGGATCATGACCTGAGACGAAGGCAGACGCTTAATGACTGAGCCACCCAAGCGCCCTGCTCTTGTCAATGTTACTGATAATCTCGATGCTACCAAATCAATTGCTCAATTCTCAGTTCTCATTTTAGTGGACATTTAAGTGAATTTGATGTAATTAATAAATAGGATATCCTTTCTTCAGCCTGTGTGTGATTCTCTTTTCGTTCTATTCATACATTCTCAGTCTCTTTCATCCAGTTCTTCTATATGTTGATCTGTAAACGCTACAGCAATTAAGTCTTCAGAGTTTCCAGTCCCTAGGGAGGTTTATCAAAATTTACTGCTTTACATATATCATCTGATAATTCCCAAATGTATATCTTTAATCCTGACCCTTTCCACAACTCCAGATTCTTATAACCAATTGTTCCTAGACATATAGACTTGAATGCCTTGTAAACATCTTCAAGACAATATATTCCAAACCAAGCTCTTAACCACTAATACCCAAATCTGATTCATCTCAGATTTTCTGTATTTCAGTAAATGGCAACAGCATATTTCTAATTTCTCAGTCAAAATACCTTGGGGTATTTCTAAACTTACCTTTTAACATTACAACCCACATCTAATCCAACAACAAAATCATTTTCCTATGTTTTCAAATATATTCAGATTCCAACCACTTCTCACCACCAATACTTCCATCCTTGCCAACTCTATTACATTTAATTGAGTTTAATAATATTAACATATTAATGTTTCTCCACTTTCTACCCTACTCTCTTCCTAGTCTTTTCTCCATACACCAGCTGATATTCCTAAAGTCATATGTCTACTTTATGCTCCACACTTTCCAATGGTTTTCCATCTCATTTAGAATAAAATCAGAGGTAATGTGCATAGCCTACTAGGCTCTATATAACATACATCTACTGGACTACTTTTCTAATCTCATCTCCTGATATCCTCTTCTTTGTTCACTCAACTCCACATCCACTGGCTTTATCACTAAACCTCCAATGTAGCAGCATATTCTAACCTCAAAGCCTCTTCTCAGTGTCCAGAATACTACCCTCCCTCATATATCCATATGGTTTATACCAACATATCCAAAAATGATTTCTTTTGTTCCAGTTCTCAAAGTTTGGTCTCTGAAACATTTATATCAAAAAGAGCTCATAGCAGTTGTTAAATACATAAATTCTATTCTTCCTCTAGACCTATGGAGTTAGAATCTGTAGGACTGGGATCTTGGAAACTGTACCATAAAATATCCTCCAAGTAGATTTTAATACCTCACCAAAATTGAAAACCACTGACAGAAATCTGGGGCCTGAATCAATACAACAAACACAATAATAAAGCTTATTTCCATGTGGGAGATGAGTTTCAAGGGGTTCTGAATCCATATATCCATTCTTCAGCCTCAGACTTTTACATTTCAGCAGTAAAGGAGATAAGAGTTATAGAAGAAAATGTAAATAATTTATAAAGTTGATTAACTGGGCTACAGTTCCTGGATTTAAAGGTAATTATTTAATATGTTCCTTTTAATTTCCAGTTTCCCATGAGATAATACTGACTGCCTAATTTTCAAAAAATCATATAACAAAGAAAGCAAATAATTATGTCTATATCATAATTGGAGAGAAAACACTAAACTTCAATTTATACCTAAGTGGAGATGTCAATGTATATATAAGTAAAGGAAATACTTAAAATCAACAGTGCTAGGTTCAGAGCTCTTGACAAACAATTATTCTGAGACACTGTACAGGGAAGACTATAGGGCAGTGGAATCTTAGCAGAAGCAAACAGATATAATTGCCCTCAGAAAGAGAATCTCAACCTGTATGTCAAATACCAAGAACTAGTCTGAGATATGACTGAGCAAACATGTGCCAACTAAACAACCCAAAAGAAAGGACTTCAAAGTGAATGGGACAAGAGGTGGTAATCTTGGAAGGCAATGTTTCATGAGGAGAGAAATATCTTGGAAAAGGAGATATCTCTTAGAGAACCAGTAGTTAAAAAAAAAAAAAAAAAAGTTGCAAGGGGTAGAAATTTAAAGTTCCCTAGAAACTGAATAGTACAAAATTAGTAGAACTCTCACACCCAAAGAAAAATAAAACAAAAGCATCATTCGTTAATGTGAAGCTTCATTGGATGAAACAAAAATGATCTGGGACTTCATTAACATAGGAATATGGGACAAAAACCAGCTTTGATAAAGTTTGATTTAGACGTTTTCCTTACGGAAACATCTAAAATATCAAAGACTCAGTGGAAACAAGAGAGGTGAAGCTCATATACTATATTGTAAATAAATATCAGGTCATAACTTTAACCTTTGTATGAAGAAGAAGCCAATGTAAGGAAAGTCCCTGGTTATTCCTTAATTTTATATTGTGTAACACAAGAAGGTATATGTATATTCAGAAATAATGTTAGATTCCCAAAAGTTATTTCAAAGAAAATATAAAATATATCTAATACAAGTTGCATAATTTATCAGGATTTAGGGATGCCACAGATGTAAAGAAATTAATCCAAATTACCAGGAACATTGGTTCTACTGATCATCTTTGGTTGATCTCAATGGACCTCAAAGCATGAGCCTAAAGTCATAAGCCTAAATGTCAATGAGCCTCAAAATCTTGTGACATAAAACATTTTCACTCCTGGGGGGGGGGGGGGG
>NW_027401500.1:0-4124 GCF_003265705.2 Callorhinus ursinus
GAGAATGAGAGAGAGAGAGAGAGAGTATATGAGAGGGGGGAGGGTTAGAGGGGGAAGCAGGCTCCTCGCTGAGCAGGCAGCCCAATGCGGGACTCGATCCCGGGACTCCAGGATCATGACCTGAGCTGAAGGCAGACGCTTAACTGACTGAGCCACCCAGGCGCCCAATAAAAAAGATTTTTTAAAAAAGGGATTGATAAGATGTTGGTTGAAAAAGGGAAAAAGAAAAATTAAAAAAAGACAGTTAAAAAAATTAACTTTGAAAGACTAAAGAATCATGGGAAAAAAGCCATGAATTCTATGTGCAGTATTCCCCTAGCGCTGGAGTTTTGCTGTTCTGATTGATCGGTAAACTTGGTCTTGGCTGACTGTTCTTGCTGATCTTCTGGGTGAGGGGCCTGTTGTCATGGTTCCCAAATGTCTTTGCCAGAGGCGGAATTGCCCCACCCTTGTCTGTCCCAGCTAAGTAATCTGCTCAGGTTTGCTCTTGGTAGCTTTTGTTCCCTGCAAGCTTTCCACACAGCTTTGGAGGACGAGAGTGAAAACGGTGGCCTCCTAATCGCCACCATGGAGGAGCCGAGAACTCGGGGCCCCACTCCTCAGTGCGCCCCCAGAGAAAAGCAGTCACTCACTCCCGTTTCCCCCCCACTCCGTGCTCACCCAGCCTATGACCGAGGGTTTTTATCTCTGGCAGCCGACCCCGTGTGGAGTCTCCAAACCCAGCAGATCCCTGTGGTGCACTCCTGCGCCACTCCTCCCGGGGGAGGAAGGGGAATCTCCCTGGATCTTCTGCTTATTGGGTCCCTGCTGGAGGAGCAGTGGCCCGACTGGGCCATGGATCACAGTTTATGGCAACCCCGAGCTGAGAGCCCACTCCTCAGCTCCGTCTCTGCAGCCGGCTTCCTTGCTCTGATACATGGGAGCTCTGCCGCACTCAGGCATCCCTGGTCTTTCTGTGACCCCGAGGGTCCTGAGACCACACTGTCCCAGAGAGGGTTCCACCCCCCGCTTAGCCACTGGGGCGATGTCCCTCAAGTGAGGAGATTTCTAAAAGTTCTGATTTTGTGCTCCGCGGCTCTGTCACTTGCCAGAAGCAGCCAACGGAGACCCCCTCCCCCACCATCTATCCTCCCGAATATCACCTCGGATTCACTTCTCCGCACGTCCTACCTTCCAGAATGTGGTCGCTTTTCTGTTCAGCAAGTTGCTGCTATTCTTTTCTTCAATCTCCTGTTGAGTTCGTAGGTGTTCAGAAGGGTTTGATCCCTATTTAGCTGAATTCCTGGGACCAGATGAAATCCAGGTCTCCTACTCCTCTGCCATCTTGCTCCTCCCCCCAATTCCATTGTATTATTATGGTCATGTTGGTCTCTCTTTTTTAAATTATAGGTCCTCTGAGGTCCAGGACCATGGTTCATTTGTCATTTCATTCCCTAGGCCTTAGTATGGAGCCTGCTTCCTGGTGGGTACCCAGTACATGGTGGAAGGATTGACTTTGGGCATTCGTGGGCTAGCAAAAACAAGAGTTGAGGACAGTGGCCCCCTAATCTCTGAAATATGACACAGGCCCTTATTGACATCAGTTTGTGTGCCCCTCAGACAATGGCTAGTAGTACGCAGTCTTCCTGAGCACATGAAGACGTGATTAAATTCTGTCAGCTCTCCCACCTTCTAAATTAGAGCAGTGAACATGGTTTCTCTGCTCAAGTCACGTTTTGCTGCAGTAGATTCCATTCAACCTCCTGACACCAATTTGTGTGATATTTTAGCATTTAGTGCATAGACAGGAAAATGGCATTCCTGCCTGTGTCCTCTAGGCAGACAGCCCACTTTGAGGTTCAGCCATGTGGTTTGTGCTCGCCCCAAGTCTAGTCTACTCTATTGAAATTCTCCTCCTGAAATACACTCATTAAACTCTCGCATGATCCATCACGATGAAACTGATTCTCGCAGTGTTGTCTTTTACCATTATTAATCTTTGGGGATTGATGCTCGCTGTTGCTTCTGACTGTCTCACATGATTTCAGCTATTAATTTTTCTCATCTCAATCAAATTATTTAATGTTTTAACTTGGAAGGTCTTGCTGTCTCTGGGGCTGAATCTTATCGGCTCTGACGGCTTCGCAGTGAAAGTTTTTTTTTATTTTTTATTGTTATGTTAATCACCATACATTACATCATTAGTTCTTCATGTAGTGTTCCATGATTCATTGTTTGTGCATAACACCTAGTGCTCCACGCAGAACGTGCCCTCCTTAATACCCATCACCAGGCTAACCCATGCCCCCACCCCCTCCCCTCTAGAACCCTGTTTGTTTTTCAGAGTCCATTGTCTCATGGTTCCTCTCCCCCTCCGACTTATATCCCTTCATTCTTCCCCTCCTGCTATCTTCTTCTTTTACTTTTTTCTTAACATATCTTGCATTATTTGTTTCAGAAGTACAGATCTGTGATTCACCAGTCTTGCACAATTCACAGCACTCACCATAGCACATACCCTCCCCAATGTCTATCACCAGCCACCCCATCGCTCCCACCCCCAACACTCAGCAACCCTCAGTTTGTTTCCTGAGATTAAGAATTCCTCATATCAGTGAGGTCATATGATACATGTCTTTCTCTGATTGACTTATTTCACTCAGCATAACACCCTCCAGTTCCATCCACGTCGTTGCAAATGGCAAGACCTCATTCTTTTTGATGGCTGCATAATATTCCATTGTGTATATATACCACTTCTTCTTTATCCATTCATCTGTCGATGGACATCTTGGCTCTTTCCACAGTTTGGCTATGGTGGACATTGCTGCTATAAACATTGGGGTGCACGTACCCCTTCGGATCCCTACATTTGTATCTTTGTGGTAAATACCCAGTAGTACAATTGCTGGATCGTATGGTAACTCTATTTTCAACTGTTTGAGGAACCTCCATACTGTTTTCCAGGGTGCCTGCACCAGCTTGCATTCCCACCAACAGTGTAGGAGGGTTCCCCTTTGTCTACATCCCCGCCAACATCTGTCGTTTCCTGACTTGTTAATTTTAGCCATTCTGACGGGTGTGAGGTGGTATCTCATTGAAGTTTTGATTTGGATTTCCCTGATGCTGAGCAATGTTGAGCACTTTTTCATGTGTCTGTTGGCCATTTGGATGTCTTCTTTGGAAAAATGTCTGTTCATGTCTTCTGCCCATTTCTTGATTGGATTCTTTGTTCTTTGGGTGTTGAGTTGGATAAGTTCTTTATAGATTTTGGATACTAGCCCTTTATCTGATATGTCATTTGCAAATATTTTCTCCCATTCTGTCGGTTGTCTTTTGGTTTTGTGGACTGTTTCTTTGGCTGTGCAAAAGCTTTTTATCTTGATGAAATCCCAATAGTTCATTTTTGCCCTGGCTTCCCTTGCCTTTGGTGTTGTTTCTAGGAAGAAGTTGCTGTGGCTGAGGTGGAAGAGGTTGCTGCCTGTGTTCTCCTTTAGGATGTTGATGGACTCCTGTCTCACGTTTAGGTCTTTCAACCATTTGGAGTCTATTTTTGTGTGTGGTGTAAGAAAATGGTCCAGTTTCATTCTTCTGCATGTGGCTGTCCAATTTTCCCAACACCATTTGTGGAAGAGACTGTCTTTTTTCCATTGGACATTCTTTCCTGCTTTGTCAAAGATAAGTTGACCATAGAGTTGAGGGTCAATTTCTGGGCTCTCTATTCTGTTCCATTAATCTATGTGTCTGTTTTTGTGCCAGTACCACACTGTCTTGATGATGACAGCTTTGTAATAGACCTGGAAGTCTCGAATTGTGATGCCGCCAGCTTTGCTTTTCTTTTTCAACATTCCTTTGGCTATTCGGGGTCTCTTCTGGTTCCATACAAATTTTAGGATTATTTGTTCCATTTCTTTGAAAAAAGAGGAAGATATTTTGATGGGGATTGCATTGAATGTGTAGATTGCTCTAGGTAGCATTGACATCTTCACAATGTTTGTTCTTCCAATCCATGAGCATGGAACGTTTTTCCAATTCTTTGTGTCTTCCTCAATTTCTTTCATGAGTATTTTATAGTTTTCTGAGTACAGATCTTTTGCCTCTTTGGTTAGATTTATTCCTAGGTATCTTATGGTTTTGGGTGCAAT
>NW_027401501.1:0-2897 GCF_003265705.2 Callorhinus ursinus
AATGCAAGCTGGTGCAACCACTCTGGAAAACCGTATGGAGGTTCCTCTGTTGAAAATAGAGCTACCATTCGACCCAGCAATGGCACTACTGGGTATTTACCCCAAAGATGCAAATGTAGGGACCCGAAGGGGTACGTGCACCCCAATGTTTATAGTAGCAATGTCCACAATAGACCTCACTGATATGAGGAATTCTTCATCTCAGGAAACAAACTGAGTGTTACTGGAGTGGTTGGGGGTGGGAGGGATGGGCTGGCTGGGTGATAGACATTGGGGAGGGTATGTGCTACCGTGAGCGCTGTGAATTGTGCAAGACTGTTGAATCACAGATCTGGACTTCTGAAACAAATAACGCAACATATTTTAAGAAAAAAGAAAAGAAGAACATAGCAGGAGAGGAAGAATGAAGGGGTGTAAGTCCGAGGGGGAGACGAACCAGGAGAGATGATGGACTCTGAAAAACAAACTGAGGTTTCTGGAGGGGAGGACGGATAGGGTGATGGGTTAGCCGGTTGATGGGTATTAAAGAGGGCACATTCTGCATGGGCCACTGGGTGTTATGAACAAACAATGAATCATGGAACAGTACACCAAAACAAATTATGTAATATATGGTGAATAACATAACAATGAAAAATTTAAAAAAAAAGAGGGGGATAACAGGAGAGGCAGAATGAGGGGAGTAATTGAGAGGGGGAGACGAACCATGAGAGAAGATGGACTCTGAAAACCAAACTGAGGGTTCTAGAGGGGAGGAGGGTAGGGGGATAGGTTAGCCTGGTGATGGGTAATAAAGAGGGCAGAATCTGCATGGAGCACTGGGTGTTATGAACAAATAATGAATCATGGAACACTACATCAAAAACTAAAGATGTAATATACGGTGATTAAAATAACAGTAATAAAATTAAAAAAAAAAAACAAGACCCATCAATATGTTGTCTGCAAGAGACTCATTCCAGACCCAAAGACACCCACAGATTGAAAGTGAGGGGGTGGAAAACCATTTACCATGCTAATGGACACCAAAAGAAAGCTGGGGTGCCAATCCTTAGATCAGACAAATTAGATTTTAAAACAAAGACTGTAATAAGAGATGAGGAAGGACATTATATCCTCCTTAAAGTGTCTATCCAACAGGAAGATCTAACAATTGTAAATATTTATGCCCCTAACCGGGGAGCAGCCAATTATATAAGGTAATTAATAACAAAGGCGAAGAAACACATTTACAACAATACAATAATAGTGGGGGACTTTAACACCCCCCTGACTGAAATGCAGAGATCATCTCAGCAAGAGATCAACACGAAAATAAAGACTTGAAATGACACCCTGGACCAAATGGACTTCATAGATATATTCAGAACATTCCATCCCAAAGCAACGTAATACACATTCTTCTCTAGTGCCCATGGAACATTCTCCAGAATTGATCACATCCCAGGTCACAAATCAGGTCTCAAACAGTATCAAAAGTTTGGGATCATTCCCTGCATATTTTCAGACCACAATGCTTTGAAACTAGAACTCAATCTCAAGAGGAAAGTCGGAAAGAACTCAAATACGTGGAAGCTAAAGAGCATCCTACTAAAGAATGAATGGGTCAACCAGGAAATTAAAGAAGAATTAAAAAATTCATGGAAACCAATGAAAATGAAAACGCAACTGTTCAAAATCATCGGGATACAGCAAAGGCAGCCCTGAGAGGAAAGTATATAGCGATACAAGCCTTTCTCAAGAAACAAGAAAGGTCTCAAATACACAACCTAACCCTACACCTAAAGGAGCTGGAGAAAGAAGAGCAAATAAAGCCTAAACCCAGCAGGAGAAGAGAAATCATAAAGATCAGAGCAGAAATCAAGGAACTAGAAACCAAAAGAACCATAGAACGGATCAACAAAACTAGGAGCTGGTTCTTGGTAAGAATTAACAAGATTGACAAACGCCTGGCCGGACTTATCAAAAAGAAAAGGGAAAGGACCAAAATCAACAAAATCATGAATGAAAGAGGAGAGACCACAACCAACACCAAGGAAATACCAACAATTTAAGAACATCTTATGAGCAACTCTATGCCAGCAAATTAGATAACCTGGAAGAAATGAGTGCATTCCTAGAGATGTATCAACGACCCAAATTGAACCACGAAGAAATAGAAAACCTGAACAGACCTATAGCCACTAAAGAAATTGAAGCAGTCATCCAAAATCTCTCAACAAATAAAAGCCCGGGGCCAGATGGCTACCCAGGGAATTCTATCAGACATTTCAAGAAGAATTAATACCTCTTCTCCTGAAACTGTTCCAAAAAATAGAAATGGAAGGGAAACTTCCAAACTCATTTTATGAGGCCAACATTACCTTGAGCCCCAAACCAGACAAAGACCCCATCAAAAAGGAGAATTACAGACCAATATCCTTGATGAACATGGATGCAAAATTCTCACCAAAATCCTAGCCAATAGGATCCAACCGTTCATCAAAAGGATTATTCACCATGACCAAGTGGGATTTATCCCTGGGCTGCAAGGATGGTTCAACATCCGAAAATCAATCAGTGTGATACAATACATTAACAAAAGAAAGAACAAGAATCATATGATCCTCTCAATAGATGCAGAAAAAGCATTTAACAAAGTACAGGATCTTTCTTGACTGAAACTCTTCAGAGTATAAGGATAGAGTGTACATACCTCAATATCATAAAAGCCATCTATGAAAAACCTACAGAGAATATCATTCTCATTGGGGAAAAGCTGAGAGCTTTTCCCCTAAGGTCAGGAACCCGGCAGGGATGTCCACTCTCACCACTGCTATTCAACATAGTATTAGAAATCCTAGCCACAGCAATCAGACAACAAAAAGAAATCAAAGGCATCCGAATCTGCAAAGAGT
>NW_027401501.1:2997-4122 GCF_003265705.2 Callorhinus ursinus
TATCATAAAAGCCATCTATGAAAAACCTACAGAGAATATCATTCTCATTGGGGAAAAGCTGAGAGCTTTTCCCCTAAGGTCAGGAACCCGGCAGGGATGTCCACTCTCACCACTGCTATTCAACATAGTATTAGAAATCCTAGCCACAGCAATCAGACAACAAAAAGAAATCAAAGGCATCCGAATCGGCAAAGAGGAAGTCAAATTCTCACTCTTTGCAGATGATATGATAGTGTATGTGGAAAACCCAAAAGACTCCACCCCAAAACTGCTAGAACTCATACAGGAATTCAGTCAAGTAGCAGGATATAAAATCAATGCACAGAAATCAGGGGCATTCCTATACACCAACAACAAGACAGAGGAGAGACAAATTAAGGACTCGATCCCATTTACACTTGCACCCAAAACCCTAAGGTACCTAGGAATCAATTTAACCAAAGAGGCAAAGGATCTGTACTCAGAAAACTATAAAACACTCAGGAAAGAAATTGAAGAAGACACAAAGAAATGGAAAAACGTTCCATGCTCCTGGATTGGGAGAACCAACATTGTGAAGATGTCAATGCTACCTAGAGCAATCTACACATTCAATGCAATCCCCATCAAAATACCATCCAGTTTTTTTCTTAGAAATGGAACAAATAATCCTAGAATATCTATGGAACCAGAAGAGACCCCGAATAGCCATAGGAATACTGAAAAAGAAAAGCAAAGCTGGCGGCATCACAATTCCGGACTTCCGGCTCTATTACAAAGCTGTCATCATCAAGACAGAACGGTATTGGCACAAGAACAGATACATAGATCAATGGAACAGAATCGAGAGCCCAGAAATTGACCCTCAACTCTTTGTTCAACTTATCTTTGAAAAAGCAGGAAAGAATGTCCAATGGAAAAAAGACAGTCTCCTCAATAAATGGTGTTGGGAAAATTGGACAGCCACATGCAGAAGAATGAAACTGGACCCTTTCCTTACACCACACACAAATAGACTCCAAATGTTTGAAAGACCTAAACGTGAGAGAGGAGTCCATCAAAATCCTAAAGGAGAACACAGGTAGCAACCTCTTCGACTTCAGCCACAGCAACTTCTTCCTGGAAACATCACCAAAGGCACGGGAA
>NW_027401502.1:0-4121 GCF_003265705.2 Callorhinus ursinus
TCCCCCGAATATTTCCACATCTTAATCTACAGAATCTTTGGATATGTTTTGTGCCATGGCAAGGGAGAATTAAGGTTGCAAATAGGATTAACATTGCTAGTCCGCTGGCCCAGGATAAAGTTATTCTGATTATCCAGCTGGGCTAAATAGATGACAAGCATCCTGCAGTTGTGGAAGGGGGAGGCAGCAGTCTTGGAGTCAGAGAGAGATTTCGAGATGCTATTTTGCTGGCTTTGAAGGTAAAGGGAAGGGACATAAACCAGAGAGTACAGGTGGCCCTAAAGCTGAAATAGGCAAGAAAACCTATTCTCCCCAGACCTCCACATGAACTCTTCTCTGCAGACAGAGTGACTTTAGTGCAGGGGGACCTATTTCAGTCTTCTGACTTCCAGAACTATCAGAAAATAAACTGATTTGTTTTAAGGGAGCAGCATGGTCATTTCTTGCAACCACAATGAAAAAATAATCCAGACATTTATCCAATAACACTTTGTTCAAGGGAAGTGAAAGCAGCCTTGGATTTTATTCATTTACATTCTCTTGGATAAGGATATACCGTGTTGGTGCCTTACTTCAAGTAGACAATGGAGTCTGAAGTCACTTTGGAGTTGTTCAGCCCCACGAGCTGTTATAGAAGATCTCCCATGCCATGAGCCATGCTGACTTGCAGGTATTATCCTAGAAAAACTGAATCCTTAAGGCAATTTGTTCTATCTTAAATCTTTGTGTCCAAATTTTTACATACTTTAACTTTCACGCTAATCTAAATATTCATTCTTTTCATTCTTATCCTCTCCCACTTTCTCTCAAGTTTATTGTGACAGGAAAGATCACCTAATAATGATTCTGTGTGTGTGAGCACATGAGCACCCAGGTTTACTTCAAAGAAAAGTGTGAATAAACACACGCACACACAAATACCATACCACTCACCTTTGAACATTTTCTTAGGATCTACAAAATATGCCCACACCTTTGTTTATTAGCCACAATATCACTCTGAAATTGATTTTATTATCCCCATGTTATCTTCAGAAATAAGAAAATTGAGGCTCAAGCTGAGAGCTTTCCCCCTAAGGTCAGGAACACGGCAGGGATGTCCACTATCACCAGTGCTATTCAACATATAATTAGAAGTCCTAGCCACAGCAATGAGACAACAAAAAGTAATCAAAGACATCAAATTGGCAAAGAGGAAGTCAAACTCTCACTCTTTGCAGATGATATGATACTTTATGTGGAAAACCCAAAAGACTCCACCCCAAAACTGCTAGAACTCATACAGGAATTCAGTAAACTGGCAGGATATAAAATCAATGCACAGAAATCAGTGGCATTCCTATACACCAACAAGAAGACAGAAGAGAGACAAATTAAGGAGTCGATCCCATTTACAATTGCCCCCAAAACCATAAGATACCTAGGAATCAATCTAACCAAAGAGGCAAAGGATCTGTAGTCAGAAAACTATAAAATACTCATGAAAGAAAATGAGGAAGACACAAAGAAATGGAAAAACGTTCCATGCTCATGGATTGGAAGAACAAACATTGTGAAGATGTCAATGCTACCTAGAGCAATCTACACATTCAATGCAATCCCCATCAAAACCCAACCACTTTTTTCAAAGAAATGGAACAAATAATCTAAAATTTGTATGGAAGCAGAAGAGACCCCGAATAGCCAGAGGAATGTTGAAAAAGAAAAGCAAAGCAGGCGGCATCACAATTCCGGATATCCGACGCTATTTCAAAGCTGTCAACACCAAGACAGTATGGTATTGGCACAAAAACAGACACATAGATCAATGGAACAGAATAGAGAGCCCAGAAATGGAACCTCAGCTCTATGGTCAACTACTTTTTGACAAAGCAGGAAAGAATGTCCAATGGAAAAAAGTCTCTTCAACAAATTGTGTTGGGAAAATTGGACAGCCACATGCAGAAGAATGAAACTGGACCATTTCCTTACACCACACACAAAAATAGACTCCAAATTAGGTTGAAACACCTAAACGTGAGACAGGCGTCCATCCAAATCCTAAAGGAGAACACAAGCAGCAACCTCTTCCACCTCAACCGCAGCAACTTCTTCCTAGAAACATAGCCAAAGGCAAGGGAAGCTAGGGCAAAAATGAACTATTGGGATTTCATCAAGATAAAAAGCTTTTGCACAGCAAAAGAAACCGTCCACAACACCAAAAGACAACCCACAGAATGGGAGAAAATATTTGCAAATGACAGATCAGATAAAAGGCTAGTATCCAAAATCTATAAAGAACTTACCAAACTCAACACCCAAAGAACAAATAATCCAATCAAGAAATGAGCAGAAGACATGAATAGACATTTTTCCAAAGAAGACTTCCAAATGGCCAACAGACACATGAAAAAATGCTCAACATCGCTTGGCATCAGGGAAATCCAAATCAAAACCTCAATGAGATACCACCTCATGCAAGTCAGAACGGCTAAAATTAACAAGTCAGGAAACGGCAGATATTGGCGGGGATGTGGAGAAAGGGGCACGCTCCTACACTGTTGGTGGGAATGCAAGCTGGTGCAACCCCTCTGGAAAACAGTATGGAGGTTCCTCAAACAGTTGAAAATACAGCTACCATACAATCCAGCAATTGCACTACTGGGTATTTATCTCAAATATACAAATATAGGGATCCGAAGGGGTATGTGCACCCCAATGTTTATAGCAGTAATGTCCACAATAGCCAAACTGTGGAAAGAACCAAGATGTCCATTGACAGATGAATGGATAAAGAAGAAGTGGTATATATACACAACGGAATATTATGCAGCCATCAAAAGTAATGAGATCTTGCATTTGCACCGACGAGAATGGAACTGGAGGGTGTTATGCTGAGTGAAATAAGTCAATCAGAGAAAGACATGTATTATATGAACTCACTGATATGTGGAATTCTTAATCTCAGGAAACAAACTGAGGGTTGCTAGAGTGGTGGGGTGTGGCAGGGATGGGGTGGCTGGGTGATTGACATTGGGGAGGGTATGTGCTATGGCGAGTGGTGTGAATTGTACAAGACTGTTGAAGCACAGATCTGTCCTTCTGAAACAAATAATGCAATATATGTTAAAAAAAGAAGAAGAAGAAGAAGAAGAAGAAGAAGAAGATAGCAGGAGGGTAAGAATGAAGTGGGCAAATCGGAGGGGGAGACGAACCATGAGAGAGAATTGGACTCTGAAAAACAAACAGGTTTCTAGAGGGGAGGGGCAGGGTGGATGGGTTAGTCTGGTGATGGGTATTAAAGAGGGCACTTTCTGCATGAAGCACTGGGTGTTATGCACAAACAATGAATCATGGAACACTACATCCAAAACAATGATGTAATGTATGGTGATTAACATAACAATAAAAATGAAAAAAAGGTTCAAAAAAAAAGAAAACTGAGGGTCATGGGCATGAAATTTTAATAACTTACAGAACAAAATAAAGCTTATTGTGCACTTTCTGGAATTTATAGAAACAGAATCATTCAGAATGTCCTCCTAAATGTTGCACACCTCCTTCATGCATCAAACTGTATAGTCTATTTAAAAATTTTTTCAATGTGTGGTTGACACACAAAGTTCTTAAGTTTCCAGTGTGCAACATAGTGGTTGAACTGCCAACTCTTTAGGTTATGCTGGGCTCACCACAAATGTGAAGCTATGTACTTTTATTTTTTTTTAAGATTTTAATTATTTATTTTGACAGAGAAACACAGCGAGAGAGGTAACACAAGCAGGGGGAGTGGGACAGGGAGAAGCAGACGCCCCGCTGAGCAGGGAGCCTGATGTGGGGCTCAATCCCAGGACCCCAGGATCATGACCTGAGCTGAGGGCAGACGCTTAACGACTGAGCCACCCAGGCGCCCCGAAGCTATGTACTTTAAATAGGTGCAGTTTATTACATATAATTATACTTCAGGGATATAGTTGAAGGAAAAGTCTAGTGGACCATAGCTGAGGGTAAGATCTAGTGCACTGGTGTAGCTGATTCACAATGAACAGGGGTGGAAGATATCACTCCTAACAAGGAAGAAAGCAGTGTCTCTAGGGATATGGGAAAAAGGAAATTAAATAAAATTAAGGTAATTCACATTTGGT
>NW_027401503.1:0-4121 GCF_003265705.2 Callorhinus ursinus
TCTCCCTCCTCTTGCCACCATCCAACCCCACACTGCAGCCCCAAGACACCTGTGGCTGTTTTCTGAGTCTCCCGCCCAAAATTGTCTCTAAAGACTTCAAGCCATTACACCACTCTCTCTCCAGCTCTAATCTCCCCTTCTGCCTCGGGATCTCCCATAATTCTAGGGCCCTTAACATAGGTCCTGCTTCCTATGTCGCCTTCGGGCTACACCCACAAGACCCCAGAACACCTACTCCTCACAACTAGGTCCTGAAGCCTATAGATTCCTGCTCCCCTACTGCTCTGACAGCGCCTCTCCTCAGCAGCTGCCCCTCGGACCCTCCACACTCCTGGTGCCCCACTTTGCCCAGCCCTCTAACCCTGATTCCACCATCGGCCAGGCGCGAGGACAGGCTGTGCCTCTTCTTGGTTTGAACTGTGCCCCTGGTCTCTCCCCAGAGCCCACTTTTGGTTACGGTTCAGGCAGAAACCACCGGGAAGTGGCCGTATCGTCGGAGGGCAAGATGCAACAATCGGGGACTGTCCCTGGTTTGTCAGCCTCCAGGTATTCATGTCCCAAAATAACCGAAGGTACCATGTGTGCGGAGGCCCCTTGCTGAACACCCTTTGGCTGCCTAATGATGCCCACTGCTTAGTCTCCAAAAATTACGTGTGGGAGCGCATGGAGAGAGGTCTTCAGAAAGGCTCCTCCAAGAAAGGGACATTCTCCAGGGCCCTCTGTGCGCAGTCTCCCTGGGGCTCTGGGCCTTGTCGCAAGCAGATCATGAGTGGGTTGGCCCAGGCCCTTGCTGAGGGAGGGCTCTGAGGATCATGGTCACCAGAGGTTTCTGTTGAGCCCATCCATTCTGAGGATGACCTTGCTTGCCTCTGTGCCCACAGAAAAGTATATGACTGGAGACTGATTTTTGGAGCAAGGGAAATTATGCATGGGAATGATAAGCCAGCGAAGCCGACTCAACAGGAGAGATATGTCGAGAAAATCATCATTCATGAGAAATACATCCACAGTTTAGAGCACAATGACATCCCTCTCATGAAGATCACCCCTCCCGTTCTCTGTGGACAATTCTTCGGAAGGGGCTGCCTGCCCCAATTTGGGGCGGGCCCACCTGGAGTTCCCAAGCCCTGCTGGGTGGCTGGCTGGGGATTTGTGAAAGAGAAAGTTCAGTATGTGAGGGGCTCTCACAGGGGTAGGTGCACTGCTGGTCATTCCCTCAGTGGTCTCTGAAGTGCAGGGGCCATATCTGGTGCCTATTGGTGATGTCCACCAGATGTCGGAACTGTCCCCCTTTAGAGCAGGAGAAAGTGGCAGCCGAGTCCCCTATCCACAACCTCACCACTGATGATACGTGTGGTCGCAGGGTGGAAGGGTGCATGCAGCCCCAGGAGAACCTCGGCAATTTTCGAATGAGGTATGAGCTGTGGCTCTATCTGGAGCTTGGGTCCCCAGTTGCTACCTTCTGGAAATGGGGGATTGTCCCCTGAAATGGCACTTGGAGAAGAGCTCAAGATGGGGTTTTGTTGTTGCGGGCCAACTCCTCTCTTCTCTGGGCATCCATTTCCCCATCTGTGAGTGGAAGGGACATGTCACATGGTCTCTGAGCTCTGAGACCGCAGAGCCCAGCCCTCTAGACCTCAGTGAACCTCTGCTCCTCAAACTCGGTGGTCACAATGCGAGAATCCACCCTCCCCATCCCAGTGACTTCGTTTTCTCTGGAGAGAGGAGACAAGGGTCTTGGCAGGCCAGCAGGGGACAGCAAGGGTTTGACGAGTAGGTTAGGCCTTTCAGCTTTCCACAGGTGACCACATGGACTTTTTACCCAGTCACATTGGGGATGAGAAGAGAGACTGAAAGCTCTTCTGTCCCCGATAATGGAAAACTGAGGGCTCCTAATTCAAGACACTTCAGTCATCTGGGGTGCAAAACTCAGAATTTTCTGGTGACAAAACCCTGGTAGTTTCAGTATGCATCCTGTACCTATTCTTCCCCCTATCTAGGCTGCCCCCCTTCTCTGATTGGGTTGCTTCTCCTCCCGGGCACCCCTGTTTTCACTGGCCTCTGTTGGCCCTTCCCTCCCTGACCTGGGGTATCAACCTCTGTCGGGCTATTGATATACATAGCTCCGCTGAGGCTTCTAGAGCATTTTTCTTGCCCTACCCCCCTAGCCTACCCTGCTCTGCCCACCCACCCAAACATGTACGCAGTGTCCCAGGTTTCTTGTAGTCCCTGTGGGGGCTGATTTCAGGGTTCCCATCTTCACTCCCACCCCTACCACCACCTTTGCTGTCCTATCTCTCAAAAGAATTATAGGCTCCCAGCTACAACCGGGACATCACAAAAGGCCTCTTTTTTTCTAGAATCCTCCTCAAATTAGTGGGATTTCTACCATCTGCTGGTGAATCTATCCCCCACTGCTATGGCCAAGTCTTAAAGAAATCCCCAGCGTCCAATTTTCTGTGATATTCTTGCATACCTTCCTTTTCCTACCTCCTCCATGAACACATATGCTTCTGGGGTAGTCATCGTTTTCTATTGAATTTCAAGTTCTTGTGGACTTTTTAGCATTTAAAGCCAAGGTGTTGGGATTGAGAAAGCCCTGTTCTCTCCCAGGTCATCTGGCTCTTCCATAGATCTAAAAGGTTACCATAAACGACCAGGCTTGTTGTCATGGTCATTTCGATGTCACCCCTGCCTTGGGGACAGTGCAAGTACAAAACTAACTCTGCTTGGGTGGTATGCAAAGTTGACATGAAGGGCCTGGTGATGAAGTCCAACCCACACAAACACACAGTCTGAATGCTGTGTGCCTTGCTCCATCCACTTTGCTCCACTTGGTTCTGGCTTCCCATTTGGCCTACACTGCCATGTTCCAAGTATGATCCTCCACCTCTCCACCCGAATGCAGGCGATTTCAGACCCACCCACCAGGCTGTGACTGGGTTGTGGGTGCGGCTGTGGTGGGGGGAGGCCACTTGATGAAGAGGGGATAGCTGCCCCTATAGCCAGGTGTGAGGATGGCTGATGGAATCATAGCCTGGGCTGGGACTTTCTTAACCCAACGGTCATGATGGAGCCTGTGGGGCTGTACAGGATGTTCTGACCTGCCTTCTGCTTATTTCAACCACCCATGTGCCTGACAGATCTGTGTGTGTGGAGGCCATCCTGCAGCTCCTCTTTGTCTGTAATGTCAAAACGGATGGGAAGCATGCGGGGAGGGACTCATCTGCCCAGCACCAGCAGATCCTGTCCAGAACTGAGCTGAGATGTTTAACGGGGAATAAAAAGCAAGGAGGGGGACTTAGAGCCATAATGTAGGGAAATGAAAAGTGTGTCCTGGATTTGAGTGTAGAGAGAAAATCCTTGGTCCGAATCCAAGCCACGCCACATCCCTACCAGCATGTTTGGGCAAGTGGTGCTCCAAGCTCTTGATTGGAGGCAAGGTGAGTCACAGCGCTTAACACAGGGGGTCACTGTGGGGTGTAAATGAGGTGACACATCCTGGCGGTAGCTGTGAATAATCATCTGGAATCAACACACATTCCTACAGCCACATCTGCTCATCCTCCATGCACTGCCCCTCCTCTTCACCTGCATATGCCTCCAAAACCCCACATCCTTCACAAGGGTCTGAGGAGAGGCCAGGGGCATTGACTTTTATGGATTTTAGGTTGAAGTAGAGCATTTCAGGATGATGGGGGTTCCATGGAGGGAGGGGGCAGGGCTTTTCCAAAACATGTCTTCTGTGATCGCTGACCACCGAGCAGCCTGTCTGTAGCCTACAGGATCGCACCTACAGTGCAGGACGCCCCTGTGAACCTCATCAAACTCGACTTGGTAACTCCACCCAATGGTACAATGGGCGCATTTGTCAACCAATGTGTGTGCAGGGTACACTGAAGGCAAGATCGACACCTGCCAGGTAAGTTCCCTTCGGGCACCCCTTACCAAATCAATACCTCTTTTGTGAATCCCTGAACTCCACTCCTTCCAGGGCCCTGCTTCAGTGACCCTTTCCCTGGTCCCATCTTCTAGCAGTGATGATGGGAAGTGAGACCTGGGGCCCATACAAAGAACCACTCGCCACACAGAGAGCTTTATCCCACCGTGAGACAGAGAAC
>NW_027401504.1:0-4119 GCF_003265705.2 Callorhinus ursinus
CGTCCCTAGAAGTAGAAGCCAGAATACCCCGATGTGCAGATGGGCAGGCTTGGGAGGCCCTGAGAGGCACGGGGTCTGTCCAGGGTCACAGCCCTGGGAACGCGCAGGAGCCCGGTCAGAACCCACCTATGTGCCCTCACAGTGGGGACACCGGCTGCACCCAGGCCTCCCCGGGGGCTGTGGTTGGGCTGTGTGGGTGTCACTGTATGGATGTGGCAGGCGGCGAGGGTGAGCCTTGAGCAGTGGGGGAGGGGGGCCCTGGGGGGCTCTTGTGTGAGGAGGAAGTTGGGTAAGGGGACCCCAGGCAGTGGTGACCTCACTTCCTTGACAAGAGAGCCCAACAGAATTTGGAACCCCAGGAACCAGGCACCCACATTCCACAGACAGCCCCCTCCCCAGCTCATTTCGTTGGAGAGCCTCAAACCAAGATGTTCACATGGTGCCTGCCGAAGTCCGGAGGCTGCAGACAGAAGAAAGCGTGCCCTGCAGACGCGGTCCCCCGCTGTGGATTTCATGTCAGGGCTCCCCACCTCCTCTGGTCATTTGGCTGGAAGCACAGAAAGATAACACCAGGAGACCCAGAGCCGGCCACCCAGCCCCACTCGCTCTGATCTGAACGTGTAGCCCCAGGTGCCCTCCCTGTGTGTGTGTGTGTGTCTGTGTCTGTGTCTGTGTGTGAGTGTGTGTGTGTGTGTGCCTGTGTGTGAGTGTGTGTGTGTGTGGATGGGGGTGTGTGTCTGTGTGAGTGTCTGCGTGTGTGTCTGCGTCTGTATGTGAGTGTGTGTGTGTGTGCGTGCACGTGTGTGGATGGGTGTGTGTGTGTGTGTGTGTGAGTGTGTAGGTGCGTGTGTGAGTGTGTGGGTAAATAGGGGTCATGGGGGTGGGGCCACCCTGAGCAGGAGCAGGCTGATGAGGGTCAGATACCCAGTGGGCAGGTCATGTTCAAGGTCAAGGCTGGCTGTGTGGGATGGGGTATGTGGGCGCTGCCCCTTCTGCCCAAGGTTTATCCCGATAGCCCTGCAGGGATGGGTCACTGCATCCCGGGTGCAGGGCTGTGCACGCACAGGTGTGTGTCTGATCTGGGAGCAGCAGGGGGACTGGGCAGGAGGACAGTGTTGATGGCTGGGCAAGGCTGTGATGCCTCGGGGCCGGCTACCGGTCTCTGTCTTTGCAGAAGGCCACAGAGGACATGGAGAGGCAGCTTGCGGACATGCCCTCCTCCCTGACAGAGGGTTTGACCCCACAGGCATCCCGAGAAACAGGTGCTGGGGCTTGCCAGGCAAGACCTCCGACACCACCCGGACCACTGTCCCACGTGGTTGTTCACCGGAAGGTGGTCCAGGACCCGGAGACCATGGAGGCCAAGGCCGAGGGTGAGAAGGCTGGGGCTGGGTGTTTGTGGTGCGTGGGGACCGGTCGGTGCGGCCCCACCAAAGGCTGGTGTGGGGCCAGGAGAAACGACTGGGCAGAGGGCACCCAGCGGGTAGACTGAAGTTGGCGAGACGTCCCCGTGAGGGTTCCTTCCCGGGTTTGGCTTCTCTGGGAGGCCCTGGACTAGGCTCTGTCTCTGCAAAAGCCAACGGAAAGTAAGCATGCGGGTGAGCTTTTCTCCTTTCACAGCTGCTCCCCAACCTGAGGAGCTAGAGCCGGCTCTGGAGGGACAGGTAGTGACTGCAGTGACTTCAGGAGGAGACCAGGACCTGGCAGGTGACCCCACACCTGTCCACGGAGAGCCTGGCGCTGTCCAGGAAGAAATGGAACCTGCTCTGGCCCAAGCCACTGTCCCTGCTACAGTTCCTGCCACTCCCCCTTCCCCCACACCAGCCCCTTCCCCTGCCTCGGACCCAGATCCTGACCCTGCTCCTGTCCCTTCCCTTACCCCGGCATCTGCCCCTGCTTGTGCCCCTGCCCCTGCCCCTGTTCCTGCTCCTGCCCCTACCAGAGACACTGTCCCTGACCCAGATCCTACCTTTGCTCCTACCCCTCTCCGTACTCCTGTCAGAGCCGCTGCCCCTTCCCCTGTCCCTGCCAGTGGTCCCGTTCCTGCCCCTGACCCAGATCCTCTCCCTACCCTTTGTCTTGGATCCTGCACTTGTCACTACTGTTGACCCTGTCCCTCCCCTTGCCCCTGGCCCTGCCCCTCCTCTTAACTCTGTCCCTGCCCCTGTCCCTGCCCCTATCCTGAGCCCTGCCCCTACTCCTGCTCCTACAGGGCTCCCACAGCCACATCGAGAGCCAACAGCCCTGAAGGGAGAGCTCCTTGTACAATCACCCTTAGTTTCATCGCCGGAACCCGAGACACCGCCCGATTGTTTCATCCCCTCCCACTGTGTTCTTTCTCTCTGGTACATATTAACTGTTATTTGATCCTTCCATGTCCTATATACTGTTTATTATTTGTTTAAAATAAAATTATTTGTTTTCAATTGTACACATCATGAGCATTAAGTACATGCTCAACGCTGTGCCACCACACCCCACAACATTGCTGCAGAATATCTCATTCCCCAAAGGAGTCCCCGAACCAGAAGCCCTCCCTGCCCATTTCTCCTCCAGCCCAGACCCCGGCAACCCCTAAGCTGCTTTCTCTCTCTGTTCCTTTACCTATTCCTGTTGTTTCTGTAAGTGGAATCATACAATAGGGACCTTTTTGTCTGCCCTCCTATTTTCAAAGGGGACTCGTTTTCTTCTGTTTGTTTGTCATTCAATTTCCCTTATTTGATATTGAAATCCCCGATGGATCACACATCAGATGTAATCATACAGGCCACTTTAGCAATTATGGGCACAATCTCGGGGCCGAGAACCCTGGTCCTGCTGGGACACCACAGCCTGATGCCAGACAGGACAGGGCTGGTTCCTCCTGTGACCCACACAGAAACCAGGGAAATGCAGAAAGCTGGAAGACACACCACAAAGGGCAAACCATTGCTCACAACCCAAGGCCAGAGAAAGGTTTTCCATGCCTCTGGTCCGAATAATACACCAAGTCCCTGGGTTCCACAGGGACACCAAACGCATGCAAGTCCAAGGGGGGAAGACAGGCACGTGGGGAGTCAGAGATGCGGGAGCTCCCAGGGAAGGGCTCTGGCATAGGAAACCATATGGATGTAGTGCCGGTCACCCTCAGACTGGCCGGTGTCAGGACTGGGGACCAGCAGCCCTGGGGAGAACGTGAAGAAGTGGAGATCCCCAGCAGGTACCCTGGAAAGAAGGGTGACAGGCACTCCTGTCTGGGAGAACAGTGAGTAGCACCCATACCAGGCCACAGGTACACCCATCACCTACTATGTTCAGCCTTGGACCCACCGCCGGAAACTCTGGCTGGGTTCTTCACAGATGTGTTTTCAGGAGTGTTCATCACAGCCGTGGTGGAGAGAGCAGGGAATACAAAAACACTAATGCACAAGGAGATGGATGGGATCCACAGCCCCAGTCCTCATGATAGAGGATAGATAGTGTCCTGTAGGCACTGTCACATTTTTAATCGGGGTACAGGATCTGGGAAGCCCCTCCTGAGACCCATCCTGCCACCCTGTTCCTGGGATCATTCAGAATTGGAGGAGGAGGAGGTGGAGAAGATCCAGGATAACAGAGGGCCAAGGAGAAGGAAGGTCAGCACTGGGAGGACCTGAGCCACCATCCAGGGCCCGGGCTGTGGTGCCCTCAAACCTCACCCCAAAAAAGGGCTCCTGATGGGTGAACCCAACTTATGTGGTTTCCCTCCCTCCCTCCCTCTCACTCCCTATATCCTTCCCCCCTTCCTCCCTCATTCAGCAGAGGATCTGGGGTCCCTGCTGTGTACTGAGCACTGGGAATTCATCAGTGAGCACCCCCAACCCACATGGTCACATCCACTGTGGGAGGTGACAGGGATCAGTCCTCAGGGCTAGGAGTGGTGATGAGCACCAAAAAACTGCTCCTGAAAGCAGAGGACAGTTGCACAAAGAAAAGAATGGACAGACCCATGCTTAGCACTTCCTCTAGAAAAATCTAGTCCTGAAAAGTGATGAAAAGTAAGTATACCCTAGACTTCCTGCAATGTGAGTTCTAGGGGCAGGTATGCAATGATTCCTAGAACCAACAAAGTAAATTATCCAGTGTCGACTGGGGTGTTGT
>NW_027401505.1:0-4117 GCF_003265705.2 Callorhinus ursinus
ATCAGATTGGCTGTGGAAAATGGAGTTACGGAAATCGATGTGGTGATTAATAGGACCTTGGTGCTGACCGGCCAGCGGGAAGCCTTGTGTGATGAGATTCGTCAGTTTCGCAAGGCCTATGGGGAGGCTCATCTCAAACCCATCTTAGCAACAGGAGAAATTGGATCTCTTACTCATGTCTATAAGCTGGTATGATCGCAATGATGGCAGGATCAGACTTTATTAAGACCTCTACTGGAAAAGAAATGGTAAATTCCACTTTCCCAGTAGCTATAGTAATGCTACAGGCCATTAGAGATTTCTTCTGGAAAACTGGAAACAAGGTAGGCTTTAAACCAGCAGGAGGCATCTGCAGTGAAAAGGTTTCCCTTGCTTGTCTCTCTCTTGTGAAGGAAGAGCTGGGAGATGAATGGCTGATGCCAGAACTGTTCCGAATAGGTGCCAGTACTCTGGTTACGGACATCGAGAGGCAGATTTACCATCACGTTACAGGAAGATAGGTGGCCTAACATGATCTTCCAATGTCTTAAATCAGTGACCAGTTCCAGAGAAGTGCTTTACAGCAACATGGAAAATGTGTTTTTGTACGTAATCACTAAAATTGTTTAATTAAAACATGAGGGAATGAATAGATAACCGACTTTTTTCCACCCTTAAAACTTTCACTGAATTTAATTCAAAGAATACAAGAAAAAAACAACGAACCCATACATGGAATTCTTTTCAGGTGCCTCTGAGTGGTCCTAATTACTTGAAGATCTGTATTGTTAATTTTGTGAAGGTTTTCTCTTAAAAATTCTGAGTAAAATGTAAATCATAGCTTTGACAGCATTAAATTGTAAAGGGGGGTAACGTTAACCTGCCCACGAAACGTGTCTTTAGTGAAAGAAATCGTAGCATCCCTGAGCTGCCGGCCATACTCTGACAAATTCAGGAGTCACTGACTTGGCACTAACTTCCTGCCATGAAAATCTGTCTTTAATTTTTGCAATAGATATGCTCTCCTATTAATTGTTTTGTTAATGAAACTCCTGTGGGTGAGTCATAAGACCCAGCAACTTCTTTCCACTCCAGCTCAATGCTTCTCGCAGAGAGCAAACTCCAGCCTCACAAATGTGCTCATTTCCTACATCTTTCTCATATATGCAGCCCTCCATTACCCATACTAATGAAAGATACCACAAGTTCAATCATTATATATATATGTGACCTTGTGTTGTTCCTTTTGCTATTCGTATCTCGAAGTCAATGTCTAAATTGCTTTCTTAAAATAATAATAATAATAATAATAATAATAATAATAATAATAATAATAATAATATTGTGGTCACATAAGGGTCTGGATCTCCATGGAAACACAACATGGCTCTGGTCCAGATAAGGATGGAGACACAACCTCAGCCCACGAAGGAAAACCCTTTCCCTCAGGGATCCCAACACACCTCACGGGTGATGAGTTCCTTTGCAACATGGAGTTGTCCTAGTACAAAGGATGCAGGCACCCTCCAGGATTCCTTCTGTTTTCTTCATAAATTCCCCAGTTCAAGTCGCAAGTGACTCACCGGGTCAAGATTCCAGAGCCCGGGATGGGACCCCAGGTAAGCAGCCCCCTCAGGGAAGGCTAACAGGGGGCTCGATTTCCTTTGGGAGCACGATAAGCCACTCCACGAGCTCCTAAAGAACCTACACTCCTCCATGTGTCCCTCTCACAAAGGGCAGGGCACCGTGTTACAGCTCTGAGGCTGTGCTTACTTTGAAACATAATTTCTATTATCAGTATGTGGTTCATGGAAGAGGAAAACATGAACACCCACAAAGGTTTCTTTTAGCATTTCAGAAGATTGTTTTCCCATTGTTTCATTGAAACAGGAAATAAAAAAAGCACAGATAGCCCCTTCCAGTAGCAGGTATGATTCACTTTGTTGATTGGAAGAAGAGCAGGAAATAAGAGTAACAGATGCTCTGATGACCTGCCATTTCCACCATCTACATTTTGCAACTTCACACACACTCAAAGAAAGAAGCTCAAACAAACGTCTCGGCCTGGCAACTCTGAGACGTCTGAACTGGAGTGACACGGACAGACGATGATGTCATGTATGTTGGGTGGGGGTGGTGGCACAGAAGAAGGTGCTCGGCCAGCTCTCCACCTGTGCTTCACCTGTCCTCAGCCAGGAACCTCCTCACGGCCCTCACCTCTCACAACTCTCACACGGGAGACCCACAGCCACCCCTGGAGCCTGCCCTGCCCACACCCTCCTGCTCAATGCACTCAGCTCTCCTCTGAGACCCCTGTGAATTTTACCCAGACCTGGAACTCCCCCATCTGCTGCAGAGCTCCAGAATTCCACCTCTTCTTCCAAAATGACACTGGCCCAAGGCTTTCATGAGAAAGGTGGAAGGCCACCTAATGAATGGCTCACACCTACTTTCCCCTTCTGTCATATTTCTCTGCACTTACCTTCCTACCTGGGCAAACTGTAACATATCAATGGAACATGAAAATGTTCTGAATCTTTCATCGCAGCCTTCCGAGGACACCTTGTGAGGTAAGAAACTAGTGTATCCTACAACAGGGTGTTTGAAAACTATCATCTACAGAATAGTACAGCCAAAATCACTACATTTTTAGCCTACACTTCATGAAGCAGAACACTGTCTTTTCCTTTTCTTCTTCTACTTAAATTCCAGGTAGTTAACATGCAGTGTAATATTCACTTCAGGTGTAGGATTTAGTGATTCTTTACCTGCATATGACACCCAGTGCTCATCACAACAAGTACCCTCCCTAATACCCATCACCCATTTAACCCTTCCCCCCATGCACATGCCCTCCAGCAACCCTTGGTTTGTTCTCTAAGGTTGAGTCTGTTTCCTCATTTGCCTCTCTCTTCCCCGCCCCCCACAACTATGTTCATCAGTTTTCTTTCTGAAGTTCCACATATGATTGAAATCATAGGAGATTTCTCTTTCCTTTCTGATTTTGCTTAGCTTAATCCACTCTAGAGTCATCCACATCTTTGGAAATGGTAAGATTACCAATGACATTGTCTTTTTTGGAAAAGTGAAATTACTCTTCCAAATTACTCCTCAACTCATCTGTTTTTCATGTCACTTGATTGTGGTGTGGTTTACTCCAGCCTTCGGGGCCCACCTGGAGGACCCTCCTGCACCATCCTAACAGACCATTACCACCATCCCCAGGCAGAAGCAGTGCACAATAATGAAGTTGGGGGATGGCTGAGGGACACCCTGCTGAACTCAGGGTGCTGCTTAAGGTCCATTACCTGCACTGTCTATGACAGGGGACAGGGGGCATCCCACTGAAGTTGAGGGCTGTGTGACGTCCTTACATGCACTCTTCTTGGGGAACACGGGAAACCCTGAAATGTCTGCAACACACCCCAAAAAGGCTCAGGTGAGCAAGTGCTCTGGAGTTCACAGGTCTGGGGGATATGTCCAGTTGACCGACATTGGGCAGAAGAGACTTTCAAGGGGTTAAAAAACTCATCTGAGTTGGCAGCATTAGCTCACTGCCTGTGGCCTTCTGGGACACTCACCTCCCACCCAGCCCACACCCTATCACCGGAACCCCCACCCCAGCCCACAGCCTGGACTCACCCAGCCAGGAACTACTCAGGTTAACTCTTTTGGAGCACCTTTTCACCTGTCCCACCTCTGCATCCCTGGGCAGCTGCAGGTCCACCCACAGAGAAGTAGCTCCACACCCACATGGTGATTGGTCATGGAGGTTTGTGCCCCGAGCACACTGGATGCTGCACCTGCCTGTACCATTCAACCCACCCTCACACCAGTGCCTCTCTGTGAGTGCAGGTGGTCCTAGAGGCACCTCCTAGCCCCAACACCTGGCTCAGTGGTGCAGGTATGGGTGGGGACATGGGCAGGTCCCCCCCAGACATCTGGCCCCTTTTGCTGACCCCTCTGGCTGCAGACCACCCCCAGAGTTCTGCCCCTTCTCTTCCTGCACCAACCCTGCCTACAGAGCTGTTTCTGGCTCCCGGCAAGGTTAGCTGCTCTCAGACCCTCCAAGGCTTGGGCTTTAGGAAATACCATGGTTTCTCACATTTGCAAGGCAATTTTAAACCCAAAAATAATG
>NW_027401506.1:0-4117 GCF_003265705.2 Callorhinus ursinus
TCCGATTTTGTGCTCCGCGGCTCTATCACTTGCCAGAAGCGGCCGGCAGAGGCCCCTCCCCCGCCGTCTGTCCTCCTGAATATCGCCTCGGATTCACTTCTCCGCACGTCCTACCTTCCAGTAAGTGGTCGCTTCTCTGTTCAGAGAGTTGTTGCTACTCTCCTGTTCGATCTCCTGTTGAGTTCGTAGGTGTTCAGAATGGTTTGATCCCTATTCAGCTGAATTCCTGAGACCAGACGAAATCTAGGTCTCCTACTCCTCCGCCATCTTGCTCCGCCCCCCAGGTAGGGGCCCATTTTTATACTTTTGCAAGTGGACATTCAGTTTTCTCAGCACCATTTATTGAAGAGAATTATTTCCCTATTGCATATTCCTGGCAACATTGTCAAAGATCAGTTGACTATAAATATGTAGATTTCTTTCTGTATTCTTTATTCTGTTCCACTGATCTATAAGCCTTTTTCTATGCCAGTGGCATATTGTTTTTATTACTATAGCTTTGTAATATAACTTGAATTCAGGTATTGTGATACCTCCAGCTTTGTTTGTTCTTTCATTCCAGTATAGTTAACATGGTGTTATATTGGTTTTGTATGTACAATATAGTGATTCAGCAATTCTATACATTTACTCGGTGCTCATCATGATACTTGAACTCTTAATCCCCTTCACCTATGTCACCCATCCCCCTACCCATGTACCCTTTGGTCACCATTAGTTTGTTCTCCATAGTTAAGAGTCCGTCTCTTGGTTTCTCTCTCTCTCTCTCTCTCTCCCCCTCTCTCTCCCTCTGTGTCTCTCCCTTCTCTGCTCATTTTGTTTCTTTAGTTCCACATATGATTGACATCATACGGTATTTGTCTTTCTCTGACTTATTTTGCTTAGCATTATACTCTCTCGATCCATCCTTGTTATTGCAAATGGTAAAATATTCTTTTTATGGCTAGATAATATCCCGTTGTGTATATATACTACAGCTTCTTTATCCATTTATCTATTTATGGGCACTTGGACTGCTTCCATACTTTGGCCATTGTAAACAATGCTGTAATAAATATAGGGGTGCCTATATCTTTTTAAATTAGTGTTTTTGCATTCTTTGTATAAATACTCAGTAATGGAATTAATGGATCATAGGGTTGTTCTAATTTTAATTTTTTGAGGAAACTCTATACTGTTTTCCACAGTGGAAAGAGGGGTAGCCCTCTGCATTCCCACCAACAATGCATGAGGATTACTTTTTCTTCACATCCTTGCTGACACTTGTTTCTTGACATTTTGATTTCAACCATTTTGACAAGTGTGAGGTGATATCTCACTGTATTTTGATTTGCATTTCCCTAATGATGAGTGATGTTGATCATATTTTCATTTACTTGTTGGTCATCTGTATGTTTTTGGGAAAATGTGTATTCATGTCTTCTGCCCATTTTTTAATTGGATTATTTGGTGTTGAGTTATATAAGATTAATATATATTTGGATACTAACCCTTTATCAGATATATCATTTGCAAATATCTTCTCCCATTCAGTAGGTTGTCCTTTTGTTTTGTTGATTGATTCCTTCACTATGGAGAGGCATTTTTTAAATTTAATTTTTAAAATATTTTATTTATTTGAGAGAGAGAGAGAGAGAGAGAGCAAGCACAAGCAGCAGGGAGGGGCAGAGGGAGAGGGAGAGGAAGAAGTAGACTCCCTACTAAGCAGGGAGTCCTACTCGGGCCTTGAGCCCAGGACCTCAGGATCGTGACCTGAACTGAAGGCAAATGCTTAACCAGCTGAGCCTCAGGCACCCCGAAGCATTTATTTTGATGTAGTTTCAATAGTTTATTTTTGCTTTTGTGTCCCTTGCCTCAGAAGGCATAGTGACAAAAATGTTGCTATGGCCAAGTTCAGAGAAATTACTGCCAGTCCTTTCTTCTGGGATTTTTATGGTTTCAGGTCTCACATTTAGGTCCTTAATCCACTTTGAGTCTATTTTTGTGGATAGTGTAAAAAAGTGGTACAGTTTCATTCTTTCACATATAGCTGTTCAGTTTTCTCAACATCATTTGTTGAAGGGACTTTTTTCTCATTGGATATTCTTGCCTCCTTTGTCAAAGATTAATTTGTGGTTTTATTTCTGAGCACTCTATTCTGTTCCACTGATATGTGTGTCTGTTTTTGTGCCAGTACCATACTGTTTTCATTACTATAGGTCTGTAGTATATCCTCAAATATGGGATTATGATACCTCCAGGTCTGTTCTTTTCCAAGATTGCTTTGGCTATTCAGGGCCTTTCGTTGTTCCCTACTAATTTTAGGATTTTTTTCTTCTAGTTCCATGAAAAATACTGCTGGTATTTTGATAGGGATTGCATTCAATCTGTAGGTTGCTTTTGGTAGTATGGACATTTTAACTATATATGTTCTTCTAATCTATGAGCTTGGGATATCTTTCCATTTGTTTGTGTTGTCTTCAATTTTGTAAAAAATATTTTATAGTTTTCAGGGTACAGATATTTCACTTCCTTGGTTAAGTTGATTTGTGGGTGTTAAGTCTTTGTAGTGCAGTTGTAAATGGGGTTGTTTTCTTAATTTCCCTTTCTGTTACTTCATTATTACTGTATAGAAACGCAGTGGATTTCTGTATATTAATTTTGTATCCTGCAACCTTACTGAATTCATTTATTTCTTCTACTAGTTGGTTTTTTTTTGGGAGGGTGGGAGACTTTAGGGTTCTCTATAGTATGATGTGATCTATAATTAATGAAAGTGATACTTCTTCCTTACCAATTTAGATGTCTTTGATTCTTTTTTGTTGTCTGATTGCTGTGGCTAGGACTTCCAGTACTATGTTGAATAAAAGTGGTGAGAGTGGACATCCTTGTCTTCTTCCTGACTTAGAGGGGAAAGTCTCAGTTTTTCACTATTGAGTATAATGTTAACTATGGGTTTTTCATCTATGGCCCTTATTATGTTGAGGTATATTCCCTCTAAACCTACTTTGTAGAGGGTTTTAATCTTGAATGGATATTGTACTTTGTCAAATGCTTTTATTGCATCTATTGAAACAATCATATGGTTTGTAGTCTTTCTCTTGAAATGAAGTATCTTGTTGATTAATTTGTGAATATTGAACCACATTTGTGTCCAAGGAATAAATCCCACTTGATCATGGTGAATGATTTTTTTTAATGTATTGTTGCATTTTGTTTGCTAGTATTTTGTTGAGGACTTTTGCATCTGTGTTCATCAAAGTTACTGGCCTGTAGTTCTCTTTTTTTGTGGCTTCTTATATGGCTTTGGTATGCTGGGTCATGCTAGCCTCATACAATAAATTTGGAAGGTATTTTTTCCTCTTTTTTTTTTATAAGAGTTTGAGAAAATAAAAATTAACTCTTCTTTAAATGTTTGATAGAATTACCCTGTGAAGCCATCTAGTCGTGGTTTTTTGTTTGTTGGGAGTTTTTTTTTGTGTGTGTGTGTGTTCTTTTTTCTTTTTTTTAAATTTTTTATTGTTATGTTAATCACCATATATTACATCATTAGTTTTTGATGTAGTGTTCCACGATTCATTGTTTGTTCATAACACCCAGTGCTCCATGCAGAATGTGCCCTCTTTAATACCCATCACCAGGCTAACCCATCCCCCTACCCTCCTCCCCTCCAGAACCCTCAGTTTGTTTTTCAGAGTCCATCATCTCTCATGGTTCGTCTCCCCCTCTGACTTACTCCCCTTCATTCTTCCTCTCTTGCTATCTTCTTCTTTTCCTTTTTTCTTAAAATATGTTGCGTTGTTTCAGAAGTACAGATCTGTGATTCAACAGTCTTACACAATTCACAGCGCTCACCGTAGCACATACCCTCCCCAATGTCTATCACCCAGCCACCCCATCCCTCCCGCCCCCGACCACTCCAGCAACCCTCAGTTTGTTCCTGAGATTAAGAATTCCTCATATCAGTGAGGTCATATGATACATGTCTTTCTCTGATTGACTTATTTCACTAAGCATAACACCCTCCAGTTCCATCCACGTCATTGCAAATGGCAAGATCTCATTCCTTTTGATGGCTGCATAATATTCCATTGTGTATATATACCACTTCTTCTTTATCCATTCATCTGTCGATGGA
>NW_027401507.1:0-4030 GCF_003265705.2 Callorhinus ursinus
TTTGATATCAGTCTTTTGTCTGTAATGTCATTTGCAAATATCTTCTCCCATTCCGTGGATTGCCTCTTTGTTTTGTTCTCTGTTTCCTTTGTTGTGCAAAAGGTTTTTATCTTGACACAGACAAAAGTTCACTTTTGCTTTTGTTTCCCTTGCCTTTGGAGACGTGTCTTGAAAGAAGTTGCTGTGTATCTCCTCCAGGATTTCAAAGGATTCCTGTCTCACATTGAGATCTTTCATCCATTTTGAGTTTATCTTTCTGTATGATGTAAGAGAATGGTCCTGTTTCATTCCTCTAAATGTTGCTGTCCAATTTTCCCAACACCATTTAGCGAAGAGACTGTCTTTTTCCATTGCATATTCTTTACTGCTTTGTCAAAGATTACTTGACCATAGAGTTGTTTTGTCTRTCTGTTTTTGTGCCAATACTATACTGTCTTGATCACAGCTTTGTAATATAGCTTGAAGGCAGACATTGTGATGCCATCAGCTTTGGTTTTGTTTTTCAACATTCCTCTGGGTATTTGGGGTCTTTTCTGATTCTGTACAAATTTTAGGTTTGTTTGTTCCAGCTCTGTGAAAAATGCTAATGGTATTTTGATAAGGATTGCATTAAATGTGTAGATTGCTCGGGGTAGCATAGACATTTTCACAATGTTTATTCTTCAATCCACGAGCATGGAACGTTTTTCCATCTCTATTTGTCTTCCTCAATTTCTTTCATAAGTTTTCTGTAGTTTCTAGAGTATAGGTCCTTTACCTCTTGGTTAGGTTTATTCCTAGGTACCTTGTGGATATTGGTGCAATTGTAAATGGGATTAATTCCTTAATTTCTCTTTCTTCTGTCTCCTTGTTAGTGTATAGAAATGCAAATCATTTCTGTGCATTGATTTTTGTATCCTGCCATGTTGCTGACTGGCTGTATGAGTTCTAGTAATTTTGGGGTGGGGATGTTTGGGTTTTCCACATAAAGTATCATGTCATCTATGAAGAGCGAGAGTTTGTCTTTGCCAGTTTGAATGCCTTTTATTTCTTTTTGTTGTCTGATTGCTGAGGCTAGTTCTTCTAGTACTATGTTAAACAGCAGTGATGGGAGGGGACGTCTCTGCCGTGTTCCTGCCTTTAGGGGAAAACTCTCATTTTTTACCCCATTGAGAATGATATTTGCTGTGGGCAAATACCAAATTATCAAATAAGCATAGATGGTTTTTAAGATATTGAGGAATGTTCCCTCTATCCCTATACTTTGAAGAGTTTTAATCAGGAAAGGAAGCTGTATTTTGACAAATGCTTTTTCTCCATCAATTGAGAGGGCCATATGGTTCTTGTCTTTTTATTAATGTGATCTGTCATATTGATCTGCGAATGTTGAACCACACTTGCATCCCAGGAATAATCCCACCTGGTCATGGTGGAAAATCCTTTTAATGTACTGTTGAATCCTATTGGCCAATATCTTTGTGAGAATTTTGGCTTCATGTTCATCAGGGCTATTGGTCTGTAATTCTCCTTTTTGTTGGTGTCTTTGTCTGGTTTTGGGATCAAGGTAATGCTGGCCTCATAGAATGAGTTTGGAAGTTTCCCTTCCAATTCGTTTTTTTTTTTAATCAGTTTCAGAGGAATAGGTATTAGTTCTTTAAATGTTTGATAGAATTCCCCTGGGAAGCCATCTGGCCTGGACTTTTCTTTTTGGAAGGTTTTTGATTACTGCTTTAATTTCTTTGCTGGTTATGAGTCTGTTCAGGTTTTGTACCTCTTCCTGTTTCAGTCTTGGTAGTTTATAAGTGTCCAGGAATGCATCCACTTCTTCCAGATTGCCTAATTTGTTGGTATATAGTTGCTCATATTATTTTCTTGAAATTATTTGCATTTCCTTGGTATTGGTCGTGATCTCTCCTCTTCATTAATGATTTTATTAATTTGGGTCCGTTCTCTTTTCTTTTGGAGAAGTCTGGCCAGATGTTTATTGATCTTACTCATTCTTTCAAAGAACCAGCTCCTAGTTTCATTGATCTGTTCTATTGTACTTCTGGTTTCTATTTCACTGATTTCTGCTCTCATCTTAATTATTTCTCTTCTGCTGGACTTAGGCTTTATTTGCTGTTCTTTCTCCATCTCCATTAGGTGTAAAGTTAGCTTTTGTTTGGGATTTTTCTAATTTTTTGAGAGACACTTGTATTACAATGTACTACCCTCTTAGGACCACCTTTGTTGTATCCCGGGGATTTTGAACTGATTCGTTTTCATTCTTCTTAGTTTCCATGATTTTTTAAAGTTTTATATATATATTTTATCTGACAGAGAGAGACACAGCAAGAGAGGGAACAGAAGCAGGGGGAGTGGGAGACGGAGAAGCAGGCTTCCCACCAAGCAGGGAGCTTGATATGGGGCTCAATCCCAGGACCCTGGGATCGTGACCTGAGCCGAAGGCAGACACTTAAAGACTGAGTCACCCAGACACCCCTTTTTAAGTTTTTTTTTAACTTCCTGTTTGACTTATTCATTCTTTAGCAGGATACCCTTTTACCTCCAAGTGTTTAAGTTTCATCCAAATTTAGGGACGCCTGGGTGGCTCAGTCAGTTAAGCGTCTACCTTCGCCTCAGGTCATGATCCCAGGGTCCTGGGATCGAGTCCCACATCGGGCTCCCTGCTCGGCGGGGAGCCTGCTTCTCCCTATGCCTCTGCCTCTCTCTCTGTGTCTCTCATGAATAAATAAATAAAATCTTAAAAAAAAAGTTTCATCCAAATTTGTTCTTGTGATCAACTTCCAGTTTCAAAGCATTCTGGTCTGAAAATATATAGGTAATAATCCCAAAGTTTTGGTACTCGTTGAGACCTGATTTGTGACCCATTATGGGATCTATTCTGGAAAAAGTTCCATGTACAGTCGAGAGGAAGACATATTCTCTCTTAGGATGGAATGTTCTGAATATATCTGTGAAGTCCATCTGGTCCAGTTTGACAAACGAAGCTCTTGTTTCTTTTTTGATCTTCTGCTTAGATGATCTGTCCATTGTTGTGAGTGGAGTGTTGAGGTCTCCTACTATTAATGTATTATTATCAATGTTTCTTTACTGTGGTTATTAATTGGTTTATATAATTGGCAGCTCCCATGTTGGGGGCAGAGATATTTACAATTGTTAGATCTTCTTGTTGGATAGACCCTTTAAGTATGATATCGTGTACCTCTACATCTCTTAGTAGAGTCTTTGGCTTAAAATCCAAATAGTCTGATATAAGGGTTGCCACCCCAGGTTTTTTTTGATGTCCATGAGCATGGTAAATCATTTTCCACCACCTCATTTTCCATCTGGAGGTGTCTTTAGGTCTAAAAAGGGTCTGTTGCAGACAGCATATGGATGAGTCTTCCTTTTTTATCCAATGTGCAACCCGATGTCTTTTCATGGCAGCATTCATCCCATTTACATCCAGGGTAACTATTGAAAGATATTAATTTAGTGCCATTGTATTGCCTGTAAATTCCCTGTTTCTGTAGATTGTCTGTTTCTTTCTGTTCTATGTTACTCTTGGGGTCTCTCTTTGCTTGCACTATTCCCCTAAATATTTCTTGCAGGCCCGGCTTGGTGGTCACATACTTGTTCAGGTTGTGCCTGTCCTGGAAGCTCTTTATCTCTCCATCCATTCTGAATGACAGCCTTGCTGGGTAAAGTATTCTTTGCTCCTTGTTCTTTTTATTTAGTACATTGAATATGTCTTGCCAGCCCTTTCTGGCCTGCCAGGTCTCTGTGGATAGACCTGATATTAGTTTGATTTTCCTCCCTCTGTAAGTAAGGAACATCTTATCTCAAGCTATTCTCATGATAGTATCATTTTGTTTTCTAAAATTTTCAAGCTTCACTATTATAGATGGGGTGTTGATCTATTTTTTTGATTTTTTTTAAATTTTTTATTGTTATGTTAATCACCATATATTACATCATTAGTTTTTGGTGCAGTGTTCCATATTTCATTGTTTGTTCATAACACCCAGTGCTCATGCAGAACGTGCCCTCCTCAATACCCATCACCAGG
>NW_027401508.1:0-4115 GCF_003265705.2 Callorhinus ursinus
TATATGGCCATTACTTTCATAGAGCTCCTGAAGAACACTAATTTCACGAGGTGCTCCAAGAAAGGTCTACAATCACTAAGTTTGGGGTTTTTGCACAGTGCAAGTCCCTCTTGGAAATTCATAGTGTACATTAGCGTTTTAAAAGCTCTAAAAACTCCTGCATAGAAACTTGTTTTTAATTCAGTGTTCCTCCAACATCGTTCACAGCAGGATCCTTTAGTTACGTAAAAAAGTATGAATATCCTGTGGACACACCTCTTGAGAGACAGTGTTCTAGAACACTCCTAATCTGGTGTTCCCAGGCCCTTTACAACCTGGGCCTGCCCTTGTTTCCCAACTTGACCTTCCTTTATTTTCCTACATTCCAGCTACCATGAACTCTTCCCTTGTACATGCTTCCTTCTTCATTATAGCAGGTGATTCATCATCTGCCCAAAAATGGAAAAAAAGCTGAGCCTTCCTCACTTCACCCCTGCCCCCCATTTCTGTATATTAAGGCCTACATCAGAAAGGACACTTGATCCATCTCTGCCCCAGCCTCCCTGTTACTATAAATAATCCATTCTCTCCTTTGATCCCTTATGTCATACTATCTATTACTTTTAGAGCACTTAGCACTTTTAAATTTATGTAGGGCCATTTATGCATTTCTTTTTAGAAGACAGAATCCACATCTGATTCTTTTTCATATCTCCACCCCAGAATACAGCACATTTGTAGGATTGTTAGGGGGTGCAGAAATGATCCTATGACTCCTAAGGTTGAAATAAATTTTTCAACACTCAGACCAGAGATGGCCAAAAATCTGGCCAATCTGTTGCTGACCCACACTCACCTGTGATGCAAAGACCCATCAGTCACCCTGTGATTTCCCCTGGGGCCCAGACAGTTCCCCAGAATGCTTCTCAACATAGTGTTTTCAACAGTCATAATCACTGGGGTAGGGCTGGCATGACAGAGAAAATCTAATTGTTATCCCTGATTTGGACTTTTCCATGAAGTGAAAAGAGAATTTAGCAAGCCGAATATGGGAGCTGTTAATACTTCAGGAACTGTCCATGGCAGAAAAGAGCAATTAGCAAAACTATTCATTATACTTTCATGTTCATGTCTAGTCTCACGGCTAATTATTTGTATAATTAACATGTTACCAAATGCAAATAATTGATGAGCCTGATTTCTTGGAATGAAATACGAGTCTTGTGAAATGTAAATAGCTGTGAATTATCAACAGCTTCCCTTTACTTCGGCTTTCTGATAGAGCAATGCCTGTAAATTAAAGAAACAATGTAAGTATAATTCTCATTTATGTTAAAAAAAAACTGACTAAATAAAAACAATATGATGTGTTTAAATGCATAGAAAAAACAGAGGCTTTAATTCTCTACCACTTTCCAGCTGGGTGACCTGGGCAAGTTACTTAACCTCCCATTACTCATGTTCCTTGTAAGCCTTCGTTTCTGCACTTAGGGAATGGGTCCTAGGGAGCCCGTAGTTGACAGGGTTGTTTTGAGAATTAAGTGAGCTAACTAATTTGTAAAGAGCACCCAGTAACTATGAGCCTTTGTTTTCACTATTAGACTTAGATTGCTTCAATTTTTTTTTTTTTAACAGTAAGTGCCTAAGAAACATTGGAGGGAAAGGGATACACCAACACCACACCATCTATTTATTCCTGAGAAGCTCCCATGGTCTACCACGTGGGCTGATGGGGACAAAACTGGGTTGGGGCAGACCACACTTAAAGCCCATGCAACTTTGTAACCAGAGAACTAGCAAAAACTTTGTCAAAACTAACAAAATGGGGGCACCTGGGTGGCTCAGTACCTGAAGCATCTGCCTTCAACTTAGGTCATGATCTCAGGTCCTGGGAGGGAGCCCACACTGGGCTCCCTGCTCTGCCTGCTTCTCCCCCCACCCACTCTGCTGCTCCCCACTGCTTGTGCTTGTGAGCTCTTTCTCAAAATCTTAAAAAAAAAAAAAACTAACAAAATGTGAGCTCTGCTACACCTCAACTGCACAAACATCTATACATGGCATTCTGGCCTTGAGCTGGGGGCTTCTTGTGGTGCTTTTGGAATAAAAGTCCTGGAGGACATTAGTTCCTAATGGAGACCAGTTGCATCACAATTCAACATTGGATTTAAGGAGTGGTGTTTACTAATCTCTCCTGGTTTAAAGGGAAATGTCTTCACCGCTTCATCTGCATTTTCACTTATTCAGAAAGCTTCCCAGGAGGATTACATGGGGATTCTTAAAGTCCCTACATCAGTCCTTTTCTGCAGGTAACAAGGGCAGCTCTGTGTATTCTCAGCTTTTCCTAAAGGCCTTCATAGAATGCTCTTTCCTCTTATTAAAGAGTCAGTTACTGTGAGAAGGCTTACCTCTGGTTGCTTCAAACATTAAGATGCTAGAAAAAAGTTACATAGGAACCAACATGACTTCATGTTATACCAATTCCCTATTGACCTATGGCATGTGAGGTCATTCCCGTTTAAGGTCACATGTTGTAGCAAAATAGTGTATACTGAATATCTCCTATCACTTGCTATGGTAGGAGCTAAATATAAACCGTATGATTTACTCTGCACATTTACCTAATGTGGTAGGTGTCCTTATCTCAGACCCAAGGACATTAACTTATTCAGCTGAGATCACAAGTTTTTAGTAGCAAAGTCAGGATTCCTAGCTAGAGTTCAACTGACACCAGAACTCATGCTCTTTGAGACCACACTACCCCCTTAAGAGTGGAGGGAGGCAGGAAAGAAAACATCCCTCCCCCTTCCCCTGACTGGTGATGGGGTCTGATTCCTAACCACAAGTCACTAACATTTAATCTTTTTTTATTTTTTTATTTATTTGACAGAGCAAGACACAGGGAGAAGGAACACAAGCAGGGGGAGTGGGAGAGGGAGAAGCAGGCTTCCTGCGGAGCAGGGAGCCTGGTGTGGGGCTCGATCCCAGGACCCTGGGGTCATTGACCTGAGCTGAAGGCAGGGCAGACACTTGACAACTGAGCCACCCAGGCGCCCCTCCCTTTAGGTTACTTTTAAAGTAACAGTACACTTGATTTTTACCAAGTTATAAAATTTCTTTGCCATAATGCAGTTCATGTGGAAAAGTGTTATTTACTCATCAGAAAAATAAACAAAATTAGAAAAATGATGCATGAGGGAAGAGTTTAAAGAAATAAAAACCATCAAAAAAACCCCAAACAGAAATTCTAGAGCTGAAAAATACAATGCCTGTATTGAAGAATTCAATAGAGATCTTTAAAAGCAGACTCAACGATGCAGAAGAAAGAATCAGTGACCTAGAACACAGAAAATTTGATATTATCCATTCAGAGGAGCAAAAAGAAAGTGAAAAAGAATGAAGAAAATGTACAGGAATTATGGGACACAAAAGAAATAATATACACGTTATGGGAATGCCAGGAAGAGAAGAGAAAGAAAAAGGGGCAAGGAATATTTAAAGCAATAATGGCTGAAAACCCCAAATCTGGAGAAATGGACATCAAGATTCATGAGGCCCAAAGGACCCAAAGTAGGTTGAGCCTGAGCACCAAGATATATTAAATTGTCAAGACTCAAAGAATTTTGAAAGCAGCAAAAGAATAGTTATATGCAAGTGTACCCTCATAAGTCTCTTGGCAGATTTCTCAACAGAAATGTTTTAGGCCAGAGGAGAATGGGATGATATGTTTAAAATATTGAAAGAAGGGGCAAATGGGTGGCACAGTCATTGGGCGTCTGCCTTCAGCTCAGGTCATGATCCTGGGGTTCTGGGATCGAGCCCCATGTCAGGCTCCATGCTCAGCAGGGAGTCTGCTTCTCTCTCTCCCTCTGCCCCTCCCCCCTGCTCATGCACTCACACTCTCTCTCACTCTCTCTCTCTCTCTCTCTCTCAAAAAAAGTCTTAAATAAAAAGGTAATGCTTCTGCTGCTTGGGATATGACAGATGTCTTAAAGAGTCCTCCAGCCCACCTCACAGTGACTGCTCAACAGCTCACCATCAGTGGTTCCCCCATTGACTCTATCTAGAATATTCCATTTAAGGGTACTACAATTCTATGAAGTGTCATTATTCCCAGTTCTCTGATGAGGAACCTGAAG
>NW_027401509.1:0-4114 GCF_003265705.2 Callorhinus ursinus
CATTGAAAGGACAGTACTCAGGGCCAGGCAGCTGGAAACGAAGAACAGGGCAAGGTGTATAGAAGAATCTCCGAGCATCCTTGCTCTCTGAAAGAGGACTTTACCCACCTCCACTCTGACCTTCGTCTATACTTCCTAACTGATGACGTCTTTCCTTCGGGCTCATTTGTTAACTCAAGTGAAAGACCCGGTGGGCACCAAAACGACTCCTCAAATACTAACCACTGCTGCCATCCTGCTGATTCTTGGGCACAGCCATGAATCTCAGCTTTTTCATGATGGGGGGCAGCCCAGCAGCTGTGGATCCCATAGGTCCTCCGGGGGCAGCCCAGCAGCTGTGGGTCTTACAGGTCCTCTGGGGACAGCAACATAATGGGCTTATGGTCCAGCAGGTACCTGTTCAGGTGGCTCTCGTCATGCCACACAGCCTCGATCCCATTGGCCAGGTTGAACCCCATTGTCTTGTGACAGGCCAAGGTCAGTTGGTGAACCTCTACCACCGACCTCCCAGAAAAGGCCCCCTTTTAGTCAAAGTCGCCCTTGCCCCTGGGGAATATGCGCCTGGGACTGTGGCCGATGCGCATACCTGAAGTCCTTGTGGGCCACCTCGTAGAAACCGGGGTGCAGGGTGCCAAAGAGGGGGGACAGGATCTCCATACTCACGTGGTCACGGAACTTCATGTCCACCTCTGTGCACACCAGGTAATCCAACTCACGGGGGAATTGTGGAGTTAATCTTAGAAAATATATTATCAGCCCTGAGGAGTGATTGTGGAAGCAGCTGAAACTTCAGCAGCGTTCCTGTTCTCAGGATACTGAACACAATGGCCCGGTAGGAGCAGGATCCCATGATCCCCAGGGGCAGGGCCTAGGTTAGGAGCCAGGAAAGAATGTAATCCTCCGTGCCCCCCTTCCTGCACCTGGTGTTTGCTAGCACAAACATCCCACTCTTCCCCGATCCCATGACGGCCTCCCTGCGTGCCTGCGTGTAGAGGAGGGTGCAGGCCTGCTTTAAAGCTCAGGATTCTTGCCATCCCTTTGTCCTCCTTTCCCACGCTTTGAGGCATCTGCCCTTGCTTTTCTGATAAAAAATGAAATAAAAGCGATGTGCAGAACCCAGCTGCTGCTGCCCTACTTGCAGAGGCAGCCCTGCATGGCAGCTCAGATTGGTGTCTGAGAACTTTATTTCAGCGCGCGATGACAGGAAGAGCTGCTTACAGAAGCGGTGGATCATCACGTGCTCTGCATGGACGCGACCTCCCAGCGCGGGGTGCTGGGAACCTCGAGGACCACCACTTTCCGGCCTTCCCGGAGGGACACATGGGGCCCGGCGGGCAACTGATTGGTGAAGACGTAGTAGGTGACCCTGTGTCCCACCATGAAGTGCTTCTCAACTGTCTGCAGGAACAGCTCCAGGAACACCATGTATCCACAGGGACAGGGGACAGGGCTGGAGGAGGGTCACTGCCAGAGGCTGGCGGCAGGACCCCAAAACTTGGGCCGTGAACGTGTGCACTTTGTTCAAGGTGGCAGGCCCTGGGCTGCTTTAAGCAACAGCCAGCCTCCTGGCCTAGCCTGAGTGCATCTGCTGGTGGGGCCTCCCTACTTTCGCCTCCTAGAGATGGGAGCCCTCAGTACCCCATCTTACAAAGGGGAGACTGAGGCTTAGAGGCTAGAAACCATGCAGCTGATTCTACCCAGTCTGTAGGGCACAGAAACAAGGGCTGTGCCCAAAGGTGCTCAACTCATGGCAGGTGGGGACAGAACCTGCAGGGGGTCAGCCAGGGGAGGGGACGTGCAGGGTTTGCCCGGGAGCTCAGCAAAGGGGGAGTGTTCCTGGCACCAGCATGCTGAGTGTCGGGCTTCATGGGTCACAGGTCACCAACCCTAACCCTAACCCTTAAACCTAACCCTTAACCCTAACCCCAACCCTAACTCTAATCAAACATCATGCTCAATTTTGAGGACTGACAGCTCTACACTAAAATCAAACACAAGTCCATCATGCTGGCTTTCACTCATTGCTCAGTATCGTACTGAAAGTTGTACCCAGAATGATAAGGCAAGAAATCCACATGTGGAAGAAAACAGTAGAACTAGGTCTATTCAGAGACCAGAGATGACATCATCTTATAGACAGAGCTTCCTAAACAATCAACAAAAAATGATTACAGCCAGTTAATATCAATACACAAGAATCTGTCTTATTTGTATACATTAGCCATGAATCATCCACAAAATAATTTAAGAAAACATTTCCATTTTAGGGAACATTAACATTGACAAAATACTTAGGAACAGATGTAATCAAGATGCAATTCTTGTATGATGAAAATTACAAAACATTGCTGAAAGAAAGGGACACCTAAATAAATCTGAGGACCCCACGGCAATGAAAAGACATACTATCGATAAGATGGCAATAGTACACAATGCAATGTGGAAATTCAATGTGTTCCAAAGAAAATTCACAAAGGCCTTTGGAAAGAACTGCACAAGCTAATCCTAACATTCATATGGAGTTTCAAGGGACCACAAAATTGCCAAAACAATCTTGAAAAAGAAAATCAAAGGTGAAAGGTCATTCTTCCAAAGTTCAAATATTAATACAAAGCAACAGTAAATAAAACATTTTGATACTGTCATAAAGGTATGCATTCACCCTGAAACAAATAATACATTATACGCTAATTGTATTTAAATTTAAAACATTTTTAAAAATAAAGAAATAAAATAATTTAAAAAAAAAGATGTGCATACAGATCAGTGGGATTTAACTGAGAGCGCAGAAATAAACCCCTTCATCTATTTTCCACTGAATTTTCACAAGGGTGGACAACATTACACTGGGGGAGAGAATGGTCTTTTCAACAAAGGGTGCAAGACAATTGGCTATCCGTGTACAGAGGAATGAAACTGGACCCTTACCTCACACCACATATAAACATTAACTCAAAATACATTAAAGGATTAAATGTAAGAGGTAACAGTATAAACTCGAGAAGAAATAAATGGGGATAAATCTTCATAACCTTGGATCTAGCAATGCTTTAGATCTGACACCAAAGCGTAAGAAAGCAAAGAAAAAAAATAGATAAAATAATATCCTAAAAATTAAAAATTGTTCTGGGTGCCTGGGTAGCTCAGTTGGTTAAGCGTCTGACTCTTAATTTTGGCTCAGATCATGATCTCGGGGTCATGAGATCGACCCCACGTCAGGCTCCCCACAGAGTGTGGGGCCTGCTTAAGATTCTCTCTCTTTCTCCCTCTGCCCCTGACCACTTGCACACTCAATCACTCTTAAAAAAGAAATGTAGAAAAAAATTAAAAATCTTTGTACATCATAAGATACTATCTGGAAAGTGAAAAGATAGCCCCCAGAATGGAAGAAAATATTTGTACATTATGTATCTAATAAGAGTCTGTTGCCCAGAATATGTAAAGATCTTTTACAACTCCTCGGCAAAAAGATAACCCATTTTTTAAACTAGACAAAAGACTTGGATAGACCTTTCTCCAACGAAATCATACAAATGGTGAATAGCACATGAATAGATGTTAAACATCCTTAGTCTTTATAGAAATGAAGATTTAAACAAGTTAGATATCCTTTTACACACAACGGAATCACTATAATCAAGAAAACTAAAATAACAAATTTTGGAACGGATGTTGAGAAACTGAAACCCTTACACCTTGTTTGTGAGAAATGGTGCAGTCTATGTATAAAATATTTTGGCATTTAGGCAAATAGATCAAAGTAGAATGACCATATGGTTCTAACAATTATACTCCTAGATACATACCCCAAAATTGAAAGTAGAAGTACGCTTATTCAGAGCAGCATTTTTCACCATAGCCAAAAGGGGGAAGCAACCCAAGTGTCCACTGACAGACGAATGGATAAACAAAACGTGGTGTACACAACACGGAACATGATTCAGCCTTAAAAACGAAGGGGGCTCTGACACAGGCGACAACACGCATGAAGCTGGAAGTCATCACGCTGAGTAGCATCAGCCAGTCACAGATGGACAGACGCCCTGTGGTCCCACTTACATGAAGTGTCCTGAGACACACAGTAGAATGTGGCTGCAGGGGCCGAGGGGAAGGG
>NW_027401510.1:0-2978 GCF_003265705.2 Callorhinus ursinus
TGAAAATAGAAGGAGAGATAAAAAGCTTCCAGAACAAACAAAAACTAAAGGAATTTGCAAACACGAAACCAGCCCTCCAAGAAATATTGAGAGGGGTCCTCTAAGCAAAGAGAGAACCTAAAAGCAGCAAAGAGCAGAAACGAACACAGACAACAGACAGTTAACAGTCACCTTACAGGTAATACAATGGCACTAAATTCATACCTTTCAATAGTTACCCTGAATATAAATGGGCTCAATGCTCCAATCAAAAGACACAGGCTATCAGATTGGATTAAAAAACAAGACCCATCCATATGCTGTCTGCAAGAGACTCATTTTAGACCCAAAGACACCCCCAGATTGAAAGTGAGGGGGTGGAAAACCATTTACCATGCTAATGGACACCAAAAGAAAGCTGGGGTGGCAATCCTTATATCAGACAAACTAGATTTTAAAACAAAGACTGTAATAAGAGATGAGGAAGGACACTATATCCTACTTAAAGGGTCTATCCAACAAGAAGATCTAACAATTGTAAATATCTATGCCCCGAACATGGGAGCAGCCAATTATATAAGGCAATTAATAACAAAAGCAAAGAAACACATTGACAACAATACAATAATAGTGGGGGACTTTAACACCCCCCTGACTGAAATGGACAGATCATCTAAGCAAAAGATCAACAAGGAAATAAAGACTTTAAATGACACACTGGACCAAATGGACTTCACAGACATATTCAGAACATTCCATCCCAAAGCAACGGAATACACATTCTTCTCTAGTGCCCATGGAACATTCTCCAGAATTGATCACATTCTAGGTCACAAATCAGGTCTCAATCGGTACCAAAAGATTGGGATCATCCCCTGCATATTTTCAGACCACAATGCTTTGAAACTAGAACTCAACCACAAGAGGAAAGTGGGAAAGAACTAAAATACATGGAGGCTAAAGAGCATCCTACTAAAGAATGAATGGGTCAACCAAGAAATTAAAGAAGAATTAAAAAAATTCATGGAAACCAATGAAAATGAAAACACAACTGTTCAAAATCTTTGGGATACAGCAAAGGCAGTCCTGAGAGGAAAGTATATAGCAATACAAGCCTTTCTCCAGAAACAAGAAAGGTCTCAAATACACAACCTAACCCTACACCTAAAGGAGCTGGAGAAAGAACAGCAAATAAAGCCTAAACCCAGCAGGAGAAGAGAAATCATAAAGATCAGAGCAGAAATCAATGAACTAGAAACCAAAAGAACAGTAGAACAGATCAACGAAACTAGGAGCTGGTTCTTTGAAAGAATTAACAAGATTGATAAACCCCTGGCCAGACTGATCAAAAAGAAAAGAGAAATGACCCAAATCAACAAAATCATGAATGAAAGAGGAGAGATCACAACCAACACCAAAGAAATACAAACAATTATAAGAACATATTATGAGCAACTCTATGCCAGCAAATTAGAGAACCTGGAAGAAATGGGTGCATTCCTAGAGATGTATCAACTACCAAAATTGAACCAGGAAGAAATAGAAAACCTGAACAGACCTATAACCACTAAGGAAATTGAAACAGTCATCAAAAATCTCCCAAGAAACAAAAGCCCAGGGCCAGACGGCTTCCCAGGGGAATTCTATCAGACATTTCAAGAAGAATTAATACCTATTCTCCTGAAACTGTTCCAAAAAATAGAAATGGAAGGGAAACTTCCAAACTCATTTTATGAGGCCAGCATTACCTTGATCCCAAAACCAGACAAAGACCCCATCAAAAAAGAGAATTACAGACCAATATCCTTGATGAACATGGATGCAAAAATTCTCACCAAAATACTAGCCAATAGGATCCAACAGTACATTAAAAGGATTATTCACCAGGACCAAGTGGGATTTATTCCTGGGCTGCAAGGCTGGTTCAACATCCGCAAATCAATCAACGTGATACAATACATTAACAAAAGAAAGAGCAAGAATCATATGATCCTCTCAATAGATGCAGAAAAAGCATTTGACAAAGTACAACATCCTTTCTTGATCAAAACTCTTCAGAGTATAGGGATAGAGGGTACATACCTCAATATCATAAAAGCCATCTATGAAAAACCTACAGCGAACATCATTCTCAATGGGGAAAGACTGAGAGCTTTTCCCCTAAGGTCAGGAACGCGGCAGGGATGTCCACTTTCACCACTGCTATTCAACATAGTATTAGAAGTCCTAGCCACAGCAATCAGACAACAAAAAGAAATCAAAGGCATCCAAATCGACAAAGAGGAAGTCAAACTCTCACTCTTTGCAGATGATATGATACTGTATGTGGAAAACCCAAAAGACTCCACCCCAAAACTGCTAGAACTCATACAGGAATTCAGTAAAGTAGCAGGATATAAAATCAATGCACAGAAATCAGTGGCATTCCTATACACCAACAACAAGACAGAAGAGAGACAAATCAAGGAGTCGATCCCATTTACAATTGCACCCAAAACCATAAGATACCTAGGAATAAATCTAACCAAAGAGGCAAAGGATCTGTACTCAGAAAACTATAAAATACTCATGAAAGAAATTGAAGAAGACACAAAGAAATGGAAAAACGTTCCATGCTCATGGATTGGGAGAATCAACATTGTGAAGATGTCAATGCTACCTAGAGCAATCTACACATTCAATGCAATCCCCATCAAAATACCATCCACTTTTTTCAAAGAAATGGAACAAATAATCCTAAAATTTGTATGGAACCAGAAGAGACCCCGAATAGCCAGAGGAATACTGAAAAAGAAAAGCAAAGCTGGCGGCATCACAATTCCGGACTTCCAGCTCTATTACAAAGCTGTCATCATCAAGACAGTATGGTACTGGCACAAAAACAGACGCATAGATCAATGGAACAGAATCGAGAGCCCAGAAATGGACCCTCAACTCTATGGTCAACTTATTTTTGACAAAGCAGGAAAGAATGTCCAATGGCAAAAAGACAGTCTCTT
>NW_027401510.1:3078-4114 GCF_003265705.2 Callorhinus ursinus
TTTTTCACAGAAATGGAACAAATAATCTTAAAATTTGTATGGAACCAGAAGAGACCCAGAATAGCCAGAGGAATACTGAAAAAGAAAAGCAAAGCTGGCGGCATCACAATTCCAGACTTCCAGCTCTATTACAACGCTGTCATCATCAAGACAGTTTGGTACTGGCACAAAAACAGACACATAGATCAATGGAACAGAATCGAGAGCCCAGAAATGGACCCTCAACTCTATGGTCAACTTATTTTTGACAAAGCAGGAAAGAATGTCCAATGGCAAAAAGACAGTCTCTTCAACAAATGGTGTTGGGAAAATTGGACAGCCACATGCAGAAGAATGAAACTGGACCATTTCCTTACACCACACACAAAAATAGACTCCAAATGGTTGAAAGACCTAAACGTGAGACAGGAGTCCATCCAAATCCTAAAGGAGAACACAGGTAGCAACCTTTTCGACCTTAGCCGCAGCAACTTCTTCCTAGAAACATCGCCAAAGGCACGGGAAGCCCGGGCAAAAATGAAGTATTGGGATTTCATCAAGATAAAAAGCTTTTGAACAGCAAAAGAAACAGTCCACAAAACCAAAAGACAACCGACAGAATGGGAGAAAATATTTGCAAATGACATATCAGATAAAGGGCTAGTATCCAAAATCTATAAAGAACTTATCAAACTCAACACCCAAAGAACAAATCATCCAATCAAGAAATGGGCAGAAGACATGAACAGACATTTCTCCAAAGAAGACATCCAAATGGCCAACAGGCACATGAAAAAGTGCTCAACATCGCTCGGCATCAGGGAAATCCAAATCAAAACCTCAATGAGATACCACCTCACACCCGTCAGAATGGCTAAAATTAACAAGTCAGGGAACGACAGATGTTGGCGGGGATGTGGAGAAAGGGGAACCCTCCTACACTGTTGGTGGGAATGCAAGCTGGTGCAACCCCTCTGGAAAACAGTATGGAGGTTCCTCAAACAGTTGAAATTAGAGCTACCATTCGATCCAGCAATTGCACTACTGGGTATTTACC
>NW_027401511.1:0-4112 GCF_003265705.2 Callorhinus ursinus
GCTGAGTCCACTTGTTTACTCATTTATTGCCATCCCTGGGGCTTTGGAGCCAGGCTTCTGGATCCAGAAACTTAGAAACCAACCTAGGGATAGAGCTAGGGCCTAAGGTCATTGGAGCACTGATATGGCCACGCTGGGGAAGCTTTGTGGGGGCGGGGGATGTGAGTGGGGGGCGTGGGTCAGGGTGCCTGTCAGTCTCAGGGTTTGTGGGCCGGGGGCCGTTGACTGTGGCATTTCACGGCGATGTGCATGCAGAGTTCTACTCGGAAAACTTTGCCCCGATTTCCCAATGGTGTGGTTTCCTTCTCGGAGACAGGCCAAGGCTCCGGTATTGCTCAGGTGCCCCAAATCCCTGTGCCTTTAGAGCCAGGCCTCTGGGGCCAGAGCCCTCAGAGGACAGAGAGGGAGAGCGTGAGGTCCTAGGGGTACGGCCGGCCCAACGTTCCAGCAATATGGCCTGCTTCCCTGGGAGTTTGTCTCGGGGCGTGGGTCAGGTTGAGTGTCAGGCTCAGGGTTTGCCGCTAGAGGTCGCAAAATTTGTGGATTCCTGGGATGGGCATTTAGAGCGCTCCTGCTCTGAATGCCTTCCCGAGTACCAAATGGCGCATTTTCCTTCTCGGTGGCAGCCTGAGTCACTCAACATGGCTTGGGTGTCCCGAATTTGTGGGGCTTTGGAGTCAAGCTCTGGGACTGACCCCTCACTGGCCAACCGAGGGTGCGGGGTAACACATAGGGGCACGGGAGACCTGACTTCCCAGCACTGCGTCGAGTTTCCAGGGGGTGAGGGTTGAAGGCGGGGGTCCGCGTGAGTGTCTTGCTCTTCTTTTCCGCCGCGGGACCGCTGAAAGGGTGGGTGCGCTGGGATGGGCATGCAGCGATCTCCTGCTGTGAATCCTTTCCCCAGTTCCAAACGGTGGGCTTTCTCAGTGGGTGGCAAGCTCAGTCCTCTGGTATTGCTCAGGTGTCCCTTGCCTTTGGGGCTCTGGGGCGACACCTCCGGGAACAAAGTACCCAGGAGCCAGTCCAGGCTTGGGGTTCGGGTCCAGGGGCACTGCATGCAGGGTTCTCCTCCCAGGGCTTTCGGAAGTGCCACGTGGCGCATTTTGCTTTGTGGTGTCAGGCTGAGTCCTCTGGCACTGGTTAGGTGTCCCAGATCCCTGGGGCTTTGGAGCCAGGCTCTGGGGACAGAGCGCTCAGAAGCCAACCTTGGGTTAGGCTTACGGCTTAGGGGCATGACAGGCGCTTCCCTGGGTGTGAGTTGAGGCCGTGGGTCAGGTTGAGTGTCAGCCTCAGGTTGGCCGCCAGAGGGCGCCAAATTTTGCGTTGGCTGGGATGGTCATTCAGAGTTCTCGAGTTCTGAACGCTCTCCGGAGTTCCAAGTCGTGTTTTTGAATCCTTTTTGCAAGCTGAGTCCTCTGGGGTTGCTTGTCTATTGCCACCCCTGGGGCTTTGAAGCCAGGCTTCTTGGGATAGAAGCTCAGAAGATAACCTAGGCAGAGGCTTACGGCCTAGGGTCGTTTCAGGTCTGATCTGCCCACGCTGGGGCATGGTTTGGGGGGCAGGAGATCTGAGTTGGGGTGTGGGTGGGGGTGAGAGTCAGGTAAGGGTTTGCAGGCAGGGGGCCGATGAAAGTGGCATTTCGCGGGGATGCACACGCAGAGTTCTACTGGGAAACCTTTGCCGCAGGTTCCCAATGGGGCAGTTTCCTTCTGGGAGACGGGGTGAATCCTATGGTATTGCTAAGGTGCCCCGTATCCCTGTGGCTTTAGAGCCAGGCCTCTGGGGCCAGAGCCCTCAGAAGCCAGCCACGGATAGTGTTAGGGCCTAGGAGGCACCGAAGACATGATGTGTAAGCACGGTGGCCTGCTTACCGGGGGTTTGTCTTGAGGGTGTGGGTCAGCTTGAGTGTCAGGCTCAGGGTTTGCCGCCAGGTGGCGAAGAATGTGTAGGTTTGCTGGCATGGGCATTCAGAGTTCTCCTGCTGTGAATGCTTTCCGGAGTTGCCAGTGGTGCGGTTTCCTTCCGGGTGGCAGCCTGAGTCCCTTGATACTGCTCGTGTGTCCCGAATCCTTTGTGCTTTGGAGCCAGGCTCCGGAGACAGACCGCTCAGAAGCCAGCCGACGGTGAGCCTTAGGGCTGAGGGGCATGACTGGCCTGATGTGCCGGCGCTGCGATGAACTTCCCGGGATCGGGGTTGAGGCTGTCGGTCGGGGGGAGTGTCAGGCTCAGGCATTGTGGTGTGGGCACGTTGAACTTGGGTTTCGTTGGGATGGACCAGCAGAGATCTCCTGTTCAGAATGCTTACTGGAGTTGCCAATGGCACGTTTTCGGTTTTAGTGGCAGGCTGAGTCCTCTGGTAATGGTCAGGTGTCCCAAATGCCTAGGGCTTTGGAGTCAAGCCCCTGGGGACAGACCCACAGAGGCCTCTAGGGTGAAGGTTAGGGCCTAGTGGCATGGCAGGGATGACGTGTAAGCACTGGAACCTGCTCTGGGTGGGTTGTCTAGAGGGCGTGTGTCAGGTTGCGTCAGGTTCAGGGTGGGCCGCCAGAGGGCACGAAATTTGTGCGTTGGTTGGGCTGGGCATTCAGAGTTGTCCTGTTCTGAACCCTCACGGGAGTTACAAGTCCTGTGCTTGAATTGTTTTGGGCAAGCTGAGTCCACTTGTTTACTCATTTATTGCCATCCCTGGGGCTTTGGAGCCAGGCTTCTGGATCCAGAAACTTAGAAACCAACCTAGGGATAGAGCTAGGGCCTAAGGTCATTGGAGCACTGATATGGCCACGCTGGGGAAGCTTTGTGGGGGCGGGGGATGTGAGTGGGGGGCGTGGGTCAGGGTGCCTGTCAGTCTCAGGGTTTGTGGGCCGGGGGCCGTTGACTGTGGCATTTCACGGCGATGTGCATGCAGAGTTCTACTCGGAAAACTTTGCCCCGATTTCCCAATGGTGTGGTTTCCTTCTCGGAGACAGGCCAAGGCTCCGGTATTGCTCAGGTGCCCCAAATCCCTGTGCCTTTAGAGCCAGGCCTCTGGGGCCAGAGCCCTCAGAGGACAGAGAGGGAGAGCGTGAGGTCCTAGGGGTACGGCCGGCCCAACGTTCCAGCAATATGGCCTGCTTCCCTGGGAGTTTGTCTCGGGGCGTGGGTCAGGTTGAGTGTCAGGCTCAGGGTTTGCCGCTAGAGGTCGCAAAATTTGTGGATTCCTGGGATGGGCATTTAGAGCGCTCCTGCTCTGAATGCCTTCCCGAGTACCAAATGGCGCATTTTCCTTCTCGGTGGCAGCCTGAGTCACTCAACATGGCTTGGGTGTCCCGAATTTGTGGGGCTTTGGAGTCAAGCTCTGGGACTGACCCCTCACTGGCCAACCGAGGGTGCGGGGTAACACATAGGGGCACGGGAGACCTGACTTCCCAGCACTGCGTCGAGTTTCCAGGGGGTGAGGGTTGAAGGCGGGGGTCCGCGTGAGTGTCTTGCTCTTCTTTTCCGCCGCGGGACCGCTGAAAGGGTGGGTGCGCTGGGATGGGCATGCAGCGATCTCCTGCTGTGAATCCTTTCCCCAGTTCCAAACGGTGGGCTTTCTCAGTGGGTGGCAAGCTCAGTCCTCTGGTATTGCTCAGGTGTCCCTTGCCTTTGGGGCTCTGGGGCGACACCTCCGGGAACAAAGTACCCAGGAGCCAGTCCAGGCTTGGGGTTCGGGTCCAGGGGCACTGCATGCAGGGTTCTCCTCCCAGGGCTTTCGGAAGTGCCACGTGGCGCATTTTGCTTTGTGGTGTCAGGCTGAGTCCTCTGGCACTGGTTAGGTGTCCCAGATCCCTGGGGCTTTGGAGCCAGGCTCTGGGGACAGAGCGCTCAGAAGCCAACCTTGGGTTAGGCTTACGGCTTAGGGGCATGACAGGCGCTTCCCTGGGTGTGAGTTGAGGCCGTGGGTCAGGTTGAGTGTCAGCCTCAGGTTGGCCGCCAGAGGGCGCCAAATTTTGCGTTGGCTGGGATGGTCATTCAGAGTTCTCGAGTTCTGAACGCTCTCCGGAGTTCCAAGTCGTGTTTTTGAATCCTTTTTGCAAGCTGAGTCCTCTGGGGTTGCTTGTCTATTGCCACCCCTGGGGCTTTGAAGCCAGGCT
>NW_027401512.1:0-2057 GCF_003265705.2 Callorhinus ursinus
AAAAACTAATGATGTAATATATGGTGATTAACATAACAATAAAAAAATTTTTTAAAAATTCTGATAAACTGGACTTATCATTTTAAACTTTGAAAGGCTCTATTAGGACAATGAAAATGCAAGCCACAGACTGGGATAAAGTATTTGCAAAACACATTTCTGGTAAAGGGTTCACATCCAGAATATATAAAGAACTCTGAAAATTTAATAATAATAAAACAATGGTATAATTTTTATATGATGTTGTATTATTTTAATGTCTCAGGAGTTCTACATTCTTTTACATATTTTAGATTTTTTTTAAATAGGCCCCATTATATAATTACTGTTGTGGTTTCTTTTTTTTTTTTTAAGACTTTATTTATTTATTTCTCAGAGAGAGCACAAGCAGGGGGAACAGTAGAGGGAGAGGGAGAAGTAGGCTCCCCGCCAAGCAGGGAGCCCAATGTGTGGCTCGATCCCAGGACCCTGGGATCATGACCTGAGCCAAAGGCAGATGCTCAACCATCTTAGCTACCCAGGTGCCCCTCTGCTGTGGTTTCTATTAAACTTGATCTATAAGAATTCTATCCAAGAATGGTGTTTATCCTCAAAATAGGTAAGAATACAATTTTTTAAATGGGCAAAATATATGCACAGACACTTCACCAAAGAGGTTATGCAGATGACAAATAAATGTATGCAATGATGATCAGCATCAATTAATAGGAAAATGCAAATTAAACACACCTTGAGATACCATTGCACACCTGTCGGAATGGATAAAATTTTTTAATGATGATAGCAAGTATTGGCAAGTATAAGGAACAGTTGGGACTCTCATTCATGCTGATTGGAATGCAAAATGGTACAGCCATTTTGGAAAATAATTTGGCAGTTTCTTATGAAGTTAAACCCAGAGGTACCATATGACCCAGCAATTCCACTGCTAGGTATATACCAGAAAAATTAAAACTTATATTCACCCAAAAAAAAAAAACTATGCACAAATGTTTATAGCAGTTTTATTCATAGTTGCCAAAAAATTGTAACAGGCCAAATTTCCTTCAATTGATTAATGGGTAAATAAATTATTATACATCTATGTAATGGACTACCACTCCATAATAAAAAAGGAATGATCTGATACACAGGTGCATCACAAAGGCATTATGCTGAGAAAAAGAAGGCCAGATTCAAAAGGTGACATACTGTATGATTCCATTTTAAAAATATTCTGAGAAAGGCGGCAAAACTGTAAGTGCTGAAAAGGAGCTTGGCAGGGGCTGAGGGTAGCAGGAAGAGTTGACTGACCACAAAGAAATAAGGGAATTTGGGGGGATGATGGAAATGTTCTATATCCTTCCTGACTGTGGTGGTGGTTACAAGACTGGACACATTTGTCCAAACTCCCTGAATTGGGGGTGAGGAGCAAGATGGCGGAGGAGTAGGAGACCTGGATTTCATCTGGTCCCAGGAATTCAGCTGGATAGGGATCAAACCATTCTGAACACCTACGAACTCAACAGGAGATCAAAGAAAAGAATAGCAACAACTCTCTGAACAGAAAAGCGACCACTTTCCGGAAGGTAGGACGTGCAGAGAAGTGAATCCAAGGCGATATTCGGGAGGATAGACGGCGGGGGAGGGGGCCTCCGTCAGCCACTTCTGGCAAGTGATAGAGGAGCGGAGCACAAAATCGGAACTTTTAGAAGTCAGCTCCGCTGAGGGACGTCGCTGCAGTGGCTAAGCGGGGGGGGGGGGGGGGGGGGCACCCTCCCAGGACAGTGTGGTCTCAGGACCCTCAGGGTCACAGAAAGACTGGGGGTGCCTGAGTGCGGCAGAGCTCCCAGGGATTGGAGCGGGGAAGCTGGCTGCAGAGATGGAGCCGAGAAGCGGGCTCGCAGCTCAGGGTTGCCATAAACTGCGATCTGTGGCCCAGTCGGGCCACTGTGCCTCCAGCAGGGACCCAACAAGCAGCAGATCCAGGGAGACTCCCCTTCCTCCCCTGGGAGGAGCGGCACAGGAGCGCCCCACAGGGATCTGCTGGGTTTGGAGACTCCACACGGGGTCGGGTG
>NW_027401512.1:2157-4112 GCF_003265705.2 Callorhinus ursinus
GCAACAGGCCCCTCCCCCAGAAGATCAGCAAGAACAGCCAGCCAAGACCAAGTTTACCGATCAATGAGAATGGCAGAACTCCAGCGCTAGGAGAATACTGCACATAGAATTCATGGCTTTACCCCCCTGCCGATTCTTTAGGCTTTCAAAGTTAATTTTTTAATTTTCTTTTTTTTCTTTTTCTATTTTTCTTTTAAATTTTTCTTTTTCCCTTTTCCAACCAACATCTTATCAATCCCTTTTTTGGAAAAATCTTATTTTTCATTTTTAGAGTCATATTCTATCCCTTCATAGTAGTTAACCTTATTTTTGGTATATATATATATATATAAGTTGTTCTCTCTTTAAAATTTTGGGATACAGTTTCTTCTAACAGATCAAAATATACCCTAAATCTCTAGTGTATGGCTTTGTTCTAGTCTCCTGACTGACCACATTCTCTCCCTTTTTTTTAAACTCTTCTTTCTTTTTTTAACCAAGTTCTTATCTTATCAATTCCTTTTATAAAATCTTTTATAATTTGCATCTTTACAGTCATCTTCCATCCCTTCATCGTGTTTACCCCTATTTTTGTACATATATAAGTTCTCCTTTCTTTAAAATTTTCGGAGACAGTTTCTTCTAACAGACCAAAATATGCCCAAAATCTAGTGTGTGGCACTGATCTATTCACCAGCCTGATCGTATTTGATCGTATTCTTTTTTTTTAATCTTTTTCTTTTTCTTTTTTTTCTTTTTTCTTTCTTTCCCTTTCTTTTCCCCCAGTTTCCGGTCTCTTCTGATTTGTTTAGCATATATTTTTGGGGGGTCGTTGTTACCCAGTTAGCATTTTGTTCTCTCATTCATCTATCCTCCTCTGGACAAAATGACAAGACAGAAAAAATCACCTCAACAAAAAGAACAAGAGGCAGTACCGACTTCCAGGAACCTAATCAATACGGACATTAGTAAGATGTCAGAACTAGAGTTCAGAATAACAATTATAAAGATATTAGCTGGGCTTGAAAAAAAGCATGGAAGATACTAGAGAAACGCTTTCTGGAGAAATAAAAGAACTAAAATCTAACCAAGTCAAAATCAAAAAGGCTATTAACGAGGTGCAATAAAAAATAGGGGCACTAACTGCTAGGATAAATGAGGCAGAAGAGAGAATTAGTGATATAGAAGACCAAATGATGGAAAATAAAGAAGCTGAGAAAAAGAGAAACAACTACTGGATCATGAGGGCAGAATTTGAGAGATAAGTGATACCACAAGATGAAACAGTATTAGAATAATTGGGATCCCAGAAGAAGAAGAAAGAGAGAGAGGGGCAGAAAGTATATTGGAGCAAATTATAGCAGAGAATTTCCCTAATGTGAGGAAGGAAACAGGCATCAAAATCCAGGAGGCACAGAGAACCCCCCTCAAAATCAATAATAATAGGTCAACACCCCGACATCTAATAGTAAAACTTACGAGTCTCAGAGACAAAGAGAAAATCCTGAAAGCAGCTCGGGAGAAGAGGTCTGTAACCTACAGTGGTAGAAACATTAGATTGGCAACAGACCCATCCACAGAGACCTGGCAGGCCAGAAAGGACGGGCATGATATCTTCAGAGCACTAAATGAGAAAAATATGCAGCTAAGAATACTATATCCAGCTAGGCTGTCATTGAAAATAATGACATAATGAGAGATAAAAAGCTTCCAGGACAAACAAAAACTAAAGGAATTTGCAAACACAAAACTAGCCCCACAAGAAATATTGAAAGGGGTCCTCTAAGCAAAGAGAGAGCCTGAATGTAACGGACCAGAAAGGAACAGAGACAATACACAGTAACAGTCACCTTACAAGCAATACAATGGCACTAAATTAATATCTTTCAATAGTTACCCTGAATGTAAATGAGCTAAATAGCCCAATCAAAAGACACAGGCTATCAGATTGGATAAAAAAAACAAGACCCATCGAT
>NW_027401513.1:0-4111 GCF_003265705.2 Callorhinus ursinus
GGATCTCTTCCAAATCACGCCAGATATCAGTCCAAATCTCTTGAGATCTTAGTCCATTTCTCATGAGATCTTGGTCCAAATATCACCAGATCTCAGTCCAAATCTTGAGAGAACTCAATCCAAATCTTGAGAAACCTCATGAATTTCTCAAGAGATTTCTACCAAATCTCATGAGATCTCAATCCAAATCTCATGAGATCTCATCCAATCTCACCAATCTCTGTCTAAATCTCAAGGGAACTCAACCAAATCTCATGAGAGTTCAGTCCAAATCTCGAGAGATCTCTGCCAAATCCTTCCATATCTCAATCCAAACTCCATAAGATCTCAAACATATATTTGCGAGATTTCTAGGCAGATCTCATGAGAACTGAGTCAAAATCTCGTGAGAAGAGCATCTGAATCTCTTTTGATCTGATTCAAATCACTCTAGGCTCAGTACAAATCTCTAGAGCTTTCATTCAATCCCTGGGAGATATCAAACCAAACTCCTAAGAACTCAGTCCCACTCTTGTGTTAATTTCAGGCACATCTCATGAGATTTTGACCAAAATATCACGAGATATCAGTTCAAATATCGTGAGATCTCAGTCCAAATCTCATGCAATCTCTTCCAAATCTCACCACAGATTCGGCAGGTGCCGAAGACACACCTCTTGGCTCAGCTCTTCTTTCTGGGCCTAGTTCCATTGCCCTGAGTGTGAGACAGGCCGCAAAAAAACCACCTGACCCAAAGGAACCACACTGTAGAGCCTCCTTCCTTCAGCCAGGATAGCCGTGGCTGAGGGTTGGAAGCATTTTGCTGTGTGTCTGCGGGTGAGCGCTGCCAGCGAGTCCAAAACTGTGTACTTTGGCTGAGAGATCTGGGAACGGCCTCCCTAAAGTCCACCGAGCGAGAGAAAGGCCGGTGCAGGAGACACATCTCTTGGCTCGGCTCTTTTTTCTGGTCCTAGTACCGTTGCTCCGTGTGTGAGTGCAGGCCGCAAAACCACCACCTGACTCCGAGGATCCACAATGGAGAGCACACTTGCTTCAGCCAGAGCAGCCGTGCCTGAGGGTTGGAAGCATTTTGCTGTGTGTCTGCGGGCGAGCGCTGCCAGCGAGTCCAAAACCATTTTCGGAGTGAGACTCAGGCGGCGGCAGAAAGCAGGACACGACTCCCTACTTGTTTCATGAAGCCGGGCCTGCGGCCCCGCTTTGGAATGCCACCCTCATTGCTAGCGGATGAACGCGAAGCAAAAAGAGTGTGGAGAATCCGTGCTTTAGCTACCGCCGACCTCTCTGCGGGAGGAAGAAGTGAACGGCGTACGGGCGCGAAAGCCTGGTGCACGGCTTCCCTACGCCAAAGCGAGGATAGACATAGGCCGTTGCGGAAGGCACCTCTCGGCTCAGCCCTTGCTACCTGGAGCTGCTAACTCTACACAGCTCCCCGTGGCTCTGGAACTCTCGGTGCTCAAACCTGACTTGGAAGAAAGAGCCTGGAATCAAGCACAGCTGTAGCTCCCGTCCCTTCTCCATAAGGGGCGAACACATATTCAACCGTGCTTCTGTGCCATCTTGGGGAGTGGGTCCCAGCACACTTCCAAGGGAGAAAGAAGGAGGGGCCCAAGGCGCCGGTCGAAGCAACACCGCTTTCCTGAAGCTAGGTCGTCTGGCCCTGTGTGCGTTTACTCCGAACTGCCATCCGCTTCACCCCAAGGAACCAAACGCCAGAGGCCCTGAGCCTCCGCCAAGAACGCCCTGCCTGAACGCACACTTCATCTGTGGGGTGTTTGTGTTAAAGAACGAGCAAAGGAACCTAAACGTACTCAGACCGAGAAACAGGCCTGTAAGGGAAGGCTGCTCTCTCGACCCCTCTCTTGTGTGAGTGGTTAGCACTGCTTTAACTGTGGGCCTGCCCGGAGACCTAGGAACCTAGCCGCTAGCACAGAGAAGCCAGGCTGTAGAGTGACCGAACACTGGCAAACAGCATATCGGTTCCGGAGGGTGGCAACACTTTCAGTGTGTCTGCGTCAGAGCCTAGGAAGCAATTCCCTTACATCACAGGGCGAGAGAAACGGCTTCTCGCAGGGTCACCTCTCGCACCGGCTCTAGGGTCACTAAGCTAGCACTCCTCCGGCATGGGTGCATGGAGCCCTGAGTTTCAGGCTCCTCCTTCGAAGGCAGAAATCTGGGCAGATACCGTGACTTAAGCTCCCCCGGTCACTGGGTTAGAGGACGCGGTATACAGGGTCTGTGGATGAGAGCTCTGGGAACGGCCTCCCTAAATTCCACCAAGCGAGAAAAAGGCCGGTAGAGAAGACACATCTCTTGGCTCAGCTCTTGTCTCTGGGCCTAGTACCGTTGCTCCGTGTGTGAGTGCAGGCCGCAAAACCACACCTGACTCCGAGGAACCACAATGGAGAGCACCCTTGATTCAGCCAGGGCAGCCATGGCTGAGGGTGGGAAGCATTTTGCTGTGTGTCTGCGGGCGAGCGCTGCCAGCGAGTCCAAAACCATTTTCGGAGTGAGACTCAGGCAGCGGCAGAAGGCAGGACACGACTCCCCACTTGTTTCATGAAGCCGGGCCTGCGGCCACACTTTGGCATGCCAGCTTCATTGCTAGCAGACGAACGCGAAGCAAAAAGAGTGTGGAGAATCCGTGCTTTAGCTACCGCCGACCTCTCTGCGGGAGGAAGCAGTGTACGGTGTCCGGACGCGAAAGCCTCGCGCACGGCTTCCATACGCCAAAGCGAGGTTAGACATAGGCCGTTGCGGAAGGCACCTCTCGGCTCAGCCCTTGCTACCTGGAGCTGCTAACTCTACACTGCTCCCCGTGGCTCTGGAACTCTCGGTGCTCAAGCCTGACTTGGAAGAAAGATGCCTGGAAACAAGCAGAAATGTAACTCCCGTCCCCTCTCCACAGGGGCGGCCAAAAGTTCAAACGTGCTTGTCTGCCCACCTGGGGAGTGCGTCCCAGCAGAATTCCAAGGGAGATAGAAACAGGGGCTCAAGGCGCCTCTCGACGCAACACCGCTTTCCTGAAGCTAGGTCGTCTGGCTTGTGTGCGTTTAGTCTGAACTGCCATCCGCCTAACGCCAAAAACATAAGGCGAGAGGCCCCGCGCCTCCGCCAAGAACGCCCTGCCTGAGCGCACACTTCACCTGTGGGGTATTTGTGTGAAAGCACGAGCAAAGGAACCTAAACGTTTCTCTGACCGAGACAGAGGCCTATAAGGGAAGGCTGCTCTCTCGACCACTCTCTTGTGTGAGGAGGTTAGCACTGCTCTATACTGAGGGCCTGCCTGGAGACCTAGGTACCTAACAGCAGGAACGGAGAAGCCTGGCTGTAGAGAGACCGAACACTGGCAAACAGCAGTGGAGAGGGACCGTGCTTTAGACAGCATCACGGTCCCGGAGGGTGGCAACACTTTCAGTGTGTCTGCGTGAGAGCCTAGGAAGCGATTCCCCTACATCACAGGAAGAGAGAAACGGTTTCGCGCAGGGGCACCTCTCGCACCGGCTCTAGGGTTACGAAGCTAGTACTCCTCCGCCATGGGTGAGTGGAGCCCTGAGTTCCAGGCACCTCCTTCGAAGGCAGAAATCTGGGCAGATACCGTGCCTTAAGCTCCCCCCGGTCACTGGGTTAGACGACACGGTATACTGTGTACTGTGGCTGAGAGCTCTGGGAACGGCCTCCCTAAAGTCTACCGAGCGAGAGAAAGGCCGGTGCAGAAGACACATCTCTTGGCGCGGCTCTTTTTTCTGGGCCTAGTAACGTTGCTCCGTGTGTGAGTGCAGGCCACAAAACCACCCCCTGACTCCAAGGAACCACAATGGAGAGCACCCTTGCTTCAGCCAGGGCACCCGTGCCTGAGGGTTGGAAGCATTTTGCTGTGTATCTGCGGGCGAGTGCTTCCAGCGAGTCCAAATGTATTTTCGGAGTGAGACTCAGGCGGCGACAGAAGGCAGGACACGACTCCCTACTTGTTTCTTGAAGCCGGGCCTGCGTCCTGGCTTTGCCATGCCAGGATCACTGCTAGCGGACGAACGCGAAGCAAAAGGAGTGTGGAGAATCCGTGCTTTAGCTACCGCCGACCTCTCTGCGGGAGGAAGCAGTGTACGGTGTCCGG
>NW_027401514.1:0-4109 GCF_003265705.2 Callorhinus ursinus
TCTCTTCTGTCTGGTTGTTGGTGTATAGGAATGCCACCGATTTCTGTGCATTAATTTTATATCCTGCCACTCTACTGAATTCCTGTATGAGTTCTAGCAGTTTTGGGGTGGAGTCTTTTGGGTTTTCCACATACAGTAAGTATCATATCATCTGCAAAGAGTGAGAGTTTGACTTCCTCTTTGCCGATTTGGATGCCTTTGATTTCTTTTTGTTGTCTGATTGCTGTGGCTAGGACTTCTAATACTATGTTGAATAGCAGTGGTGATAGTGGACATCCCTGCCGCGTTCCTGACCTTAGGGGAAAAGCTCTCAGCTTTTCCCAATTGAGAATGATATTTGCATATGTTAAGAAAAAAGAAAAAGAAGAAGATAGCAGGAGGGGAAGAATGAAGGGGAGTAAGTCGGACAGGGAGACGAACCATGAGAGACAATGGACTCTGAAAAACAAACTGAGGGTTCTAGAGGGAAGGAAGGTGGGGGGATGGGTTAGCCTGGTGATGGGTATTAAAGAGGGCACATTCTGCGTGGAGCACTGTGTGTTATGCCCAAACAATGAATCATGGAACACTACATCAAAAACTAATGATGTAATTTATGGTGATTAACATAACAATAAAAAATTTTTTTAAAAAAGAATGATATTCGCTGTAGGTTTTTCATAGATGGCTTTTATGATATTGAGGTATGTACCCTCTATCCCTATCCTCTGAACAGTTTTGATCAAGAAAGGATGCTGTACTTTGTCAAATGCTTTTTCTGCATCTATTGAGAGGATCATATGATTCTGGTTCTTTCGTTAATGTATTGTATCACGTTGATTGATTTGCGGATATTGAACCAACCTTGCAGCCCAGGGATAAATCCCACTTGGTCGTGGTGAATAATCCTTTTAATGTACTGTTGGATCCTATTGGCTAGTATTTTGGTGAGAATTTTTGCATCCATGTTCATCAAGGATATTGGTCTGTAATTCTCTTTTTTGATGAGGTCTTTGTCTGGTTTTGGGATCAAGGTAATGGTGGCCTCATAAAATGAGTTTGGAAGTTTTCCTTCCATTTCTATTTTTTGGAACAGTTTCAGGAGAATAGGTATTAATTCTTCTTTAAATGTTTGGTAGAATTCCCCTGGGAAGCCATCTGGCCCTGGGCTTTTGTTGGGAGATTTTTGATGACTGCTTCAATTTCCTTAGTGGTTATAGGTCTGTTCAGGTTTTCTATTTCTTCCTGGTTCAATTTTGGTAGTTGATACATCTCTAGGAATGCACCCATTTCTTCCAGGTTATCTAATTTGCTGGCATAGAGTTGCTCATAATATGTTCTTATAATTGTTTGTATTTCTTTGGTGTTGGTTGTGATCTCTCCTCTTCTATTCATGATTTTGTTGATTTGGGTCATTTCTCTTTTCTTTTTGATAAGTCTGGCCAGGGGTTTATCAATCTTGTTAATTCTTTTTGAAAGAACCAGCTCCTAGTTTCGTTGATCTGTTCTACTGTTCTTTTGGTTTCTATTTCATTGATTTCTGCTCTGATCTTTATTATTTCTCTTCTCCTGCTGGGTTTAGGCTTTATTCCCTGTTTTTTCTCTAGCTCCTTTAGGTGTAGGGTTAGGTTGTGTATTTGAGACCTTTCTGAAGTTTCTTGAGAAAGGCTGGTATTGCTATACACCTTCCTCTTAGGACTGCCTTTGCTGTATCCCAAAGATTTTGAACAGTTGTGTTTTCATTTTCGTTGGTTTCCGTGAATTTTTTTAATTCTTCTTTAATTTCCTGGTTGACCCATTCATTCTTTAGTAGGATGCTCTTTAGCCTCCATGTATTTGAGTTCTTTCCGACTTTCCTATTGTGATTGAGTTCTAGTTTCAAAGCATTGTGGTCTGAAAATATGCAGGGAAGGATCCCAATCTTTTGGTACCGGTTGAGATCTGATTTGTCACCTAGGATGTGATCAATTCTGGAGAATGTTCCATGGGCACTAGAAAAGAATGTGTATTCCGTTGCTTTGGGATGGAATGTTCTGAATATGTCTGTGAAGTCCATTTGGTCCAGTGTTTCAGTTAAAGTCCTTATTTCCTTGTTGATCTTTTGCTTAGCTGATCTGTCCCTTTCAGTGAGGGGGATGTTAAAGTTCCCCACTATTACTGTATTGTTGTCAATGTGTTTCTTTGCTTTTGTTATTAATTGCCTTATATAATTGGCTGCTCCCTTGTTAGGGGCATAGATATTTACAATTGTTAGATCTTCTTGTTGGATAGGCCCTTTAAGTAGGATATAGTGTCCTTCCTCATCTCTTATTACAGTCTTTGGTTTAAAATCTAATTTGTCTGATATAAGGATTGCCACCCAGCTTTCTTTTGGTGTCCATTAGCATGGTAAATGGTTTTCCACCCCCTCACTTTCAATCTGGGGGTGTCTTTGGGTCTAAAATGAGTCACTTGCAGACAGCATATCGATGGGTCTTGTTTTTTAATCCAATCTGATAGCCTGTGTCTTTTGATTGGGGCATTTAGCCCATTTACATTCAGGGTAACTACTGAAAGATATGAATTTAGTGCCATTGTATTGCCTGTAAGCTGAATGTTACTGTATGTTGTCTTTGTTCCTTTCTGGTCCATGCTGCTTTTAGGCTCTCTCTTTGCTTAGAGGACCCCTTTCAATATTTTTTGTAGGGTTGGTTTCGTGTTTGCAAATTCCTTTAGTTTTTGTTTGTCCTGGAAGCTTTTTATCTCTCTTCTATTTTCAGTGACAGCCTAGCTGGATATAGTATTCTTGGCTGCATATTTTTCTCGTTTAGTGCTCTGAAGATATCATGCCAGTCCTTTCTGGCCTGCCAGGTCTCTGTGGATAAGTCTGTTGCCAATCTAATGTTTCTACCATTGTAGGTTACATATCTCTTCTCCCGAGCTGCTTTCAAGATTTTCTCCTTGTCTCTGAGACTCGTAAGTTTTACTATTATATGTCAGCGTGTTGACCTATTTTTACTGATTTTGAGAGGGGTTCTCTGTGCCTCCTGGATTTTGATGCCTGTTTGCTTTCCCACATTAGGGAAGTTCTCTGCTATAATTTGCTCCAATATACCTTCTGCCCCTCTCTCGCTTTCTTCTTCTTCTGGGATCCCAATTATTCTAATGTTGTTTCGTCTTAACGTATCGCTTATCTCTCGAATTCTGCCCTCATGATCCTGTAGTTGTTTATCTCTCTCTTTCTCAGCTTCATTTTCCATCATTTGGTCTTCTATATCGCTGATTCTTTCTTCTGCCTCATTTATCCTAGCAGTTAGTGCCCCCAGTTTTGATTGCACCTCATTAATAGCCTTTTTGATTTCGACTTGGTTAGATTTTAGCTTTTTTATTTCTCCAGAAAGGGTTTCTCTAATAACTTCCATGCTTTTTTCAAGCCCAGCTAATATCTTTAAAGTCATGATTCTGAACTCTAGGTCCGACATCGTACTAATGTCCGTATTGAGTAGGTCCCTGGCAGACGGTACTACCTCTTGTTCTTTTTGCTGAGGTGATTTTTTTAGTCTTGTCATTGTGTCCAGAGGAGAATAGATGGATGAGAGAACAAAATGCTAACAGGTTAACAACGTCCCCAGCAAATATACTCTAAACAAATCAGAAAAAACCTGAAACCAGGGGAAAAGAAAGGGAAAGAAAGAAAAAAGAAAGAGGAAAAAAAAAAGAAAAAGAGAAAGATAAAAACAAAAACAGAACAAAACAAAAAAACAGTATGATCAGATATGATCAGGCCAGTGCATAGATCAGTGCCACACACTAGATTTTGGGCGTATTTTGGTCTGTTAGAAGAAAGTGCCTCCTAAAATTTTAAAGGAAGACAGACATATATCTACAAAATAAGGGTTGATACAATGAAGGGACGGAAGATGACTGTAAAGATGAAAATTATAAAAGATTTTATAAAAGGAATTGATGATAAGAAGTTGTTTGAAAAAAGAAAGATTTAAAAAAAAAAAGAAAAGAAAAAAAAGGGAGAGAATGTGATCAGGCAGGAGACTAGAACAAAGCCATACACTAATGATTTAGGGTATATTTTGATCTGTTAGAAGAAACTGTATCTCAAAATTTTAAAGAGAGAACAACTTATATATATATAT
>NW_027401515.1:0-3567 GCF_003265705.2 Callorhinus ursinus
AGAACTCAGATACCAATCATACAGTAGGCCAAATTAGCACCATAATAAATAAAAGACCTGGATCAGTAGAGCACTCATGGAAATTGGAAAGGGGACATTGTAGAATGAAACAAATCCAACCCTTCAGGCATCACGAGATTGCCACTGTTCAGATGCACTTTGCTAAATTCAGATTAGATGAGAGAGCTTCACCCTGGTCTGAGCTCACGAAGGACCAAGACAAATCTAGCTCTTGGATAGAGGAGCTTTGCTTGTAGCAGAAGGCACAAAGGCAAAGCTGATTCCTTAATCAATGGGTAAAAAAAAAAAGCAAAGGAATTCTAATAGGTAATCAGATTAAAAATATATGATACATCATTATTATTTCTGCCACAAACCAAAGTTCTAGAACATAAAAGAAGCAGGTACTTCTTGTAGAAATTATAACCCAGTACAAAAAATTCAACTTGACTGCACTGAACCTGTATTTGTGAGGAAACTTGCAGACCGTTCAGAAGTAGTGATGATTTATCCTCCTATGGGATTAAGTAAACAAATAAAAGGCTTACTCTGTAGAAAATAATTTATTGAGACTCACCTACAACAGTTTATGCAGATAGCTCAAGAAAGCCATTTTAATTCTAAGAGGACTGGGGTAACCCAAATAATATGAAAATTTTACCTCTTAAACATTTCCACTGAGATAAGTATCACTGAGAGATGGACCTGAGTTCCTAAAATGCAGATAAAGAAAAGATAAAGTACTGGAAATTTCATGGTGTATCAATCAAGTCAACAAGACAACAGAATAAAAGCAAAACTTATACAAACGGACATCTTGTAACCATGCTCTATGATACCAATCTCTGAGGTAACTCCAACACAAGAACTCCCCAAGAAAGGTAAAATCTAGGTTAAGACAAAAGGAGAATACCTAATTTCAGGGGAGATTATAGATAAATATAGAGTCATCCTAACATCAATTCTATCAAAATAGAAGAAAGCAATCTTATCCAAATAAAAATCGTGTTACTTTTGTTTTGATAAGTTCCTGAAGATATATGGAAATACTCATTTTTGTCCTCCCCATCCTAACGTTTTCTGGCATAAGGTATGTTTTTTTTTTTTTTTCACTAGCTGTAGTACTCTTATGACTGTTGCAAGCACCTATACTCTTACAGCTATTTCTGTTCTGTGGTCACCAAATCAGTTTTCAAAATACGCAATAGAAAATCAGAAGAAAAAAATTCCCTAGAATAATTTGTATTTTGGGGGAAAATGCCAATTTTAAGATTATTATGACATTCTTTTTGGATGGTTTATCCAATTTATCAAGAGATGGAAGTTGTACTGCTGATTCACCCCAAGGACAATTAGATGATTGACATTAGATGATTGGACAACTACCGTATTGTTCTAAGAGTGGCCATTTGTTGAATAATGCCCCCTCTACCCCTGAGACATAAGAATATAAGAATCCATAAGAATGATCTCCATTATGCAATTACAGTAGAGGGATCTTACTCATAGCCTTAGTAGAACTCAGGAGAAGCACTCACTATTGCTGCTATGATAAAATTTGTGGTTTAATATAGAGAGAAGATAAAAAGGGTATTTTTTAAAAGTGAGTATAAATCATAACATAGAAGACAGATACAAAAACCTGGAAGTAAGGATGAGACAAACTTGGAGTGGGTTGTGTTTTTGTAAAGGATGTTTCATGCTACCAATTTACTTTGTGTGTATAATTACATTGTTATATAAGACTCCACCTTAGCTGTCTAGAGAGAGACTGACCTTAAAGAAATGAACCAAATGGTAGAGAACAATGGGGGGCTTCTATGAGCTGAGGGCCTCAGCCAACAACTGCAAAGAACTGAATTTTTTGTCAATTCACATCTCAGTGAGGTTGGGCATGGATCCTTTTTTGTTTGAGCCTTGAGATGGCCCAGCCAACAACTGGATTGCAACCTGTGAGAAGACCTGACACAGAAGACCCAGCTAAGCCATGACTGGACTCCTGCCCATAGAGACAGTGATATAAGAAATGTATTGTTTTAAATTGCTAAGCTTGTGGCAACTTGTGATGCAGCGGTAGAAAAATACAGCTGTCTTCATGAACTACCTCATCTGTAAAAGAAAAGCATCTGCCATGTACTCAAGATTTCAACAATCTGACAACCATAAACATGTTTATATAATACATAACTTTAAACAAGTAGCATCTATTGCACATATCCTTGTTCACTAGGAGAATAACATTGATAAGAAAGATGTGACTCATTTACTAGAAATGTGAAGGCACTGCTAAAAACAATAACCTTGAACAAGTAGAGTATTAGGCATGTTGAAAACGTCCAGGACCCCAAAGAGCATAAAACTCAGAGTGCCACTGTCACACCAACAACCAAGTAACAAATTCCCTGTATGTCTTGTGGGATATGCCAAGTGGGCTGCGAATCATTTGACACTAGCCGTAAGGTAATTCCAATCTCTTTGCAAATTGAGCAAAGTGATCTTCAAACAGGAGCAAATAGATAATCGAGCTGATAACTGATAGTTGCGAAAGCAGATCAAGATGGATCGCATCCTGAGAATAAAGTAATGTGTGCTTTTCTGCTTCGCTAGGGTCTCACTGCCATTTAAACTGCCTAATTGAGTGATTCCTTGATCAACTTACTGAATGAGTATAAATGTGTATATGGTGGGCAATAAACGATTCATAGTTTTCTTGATCACCACTTCTGATTGGCATATCCTAACACATTCTTTGTAGTTAAGCCAAAATCTACATTCAAAGCACACACTCAAATAGTTGGGATTTGGCTCAAATACAATGCAGATATTTTCTTAATTTTATTTCCAAGTATTGTATTCATATTGATGCCATTGTAAATGGAATTTTTGAATTTTATTTTCTATTTTTTTGATGATAGTATAGACCACAAGTGAATTTTGTATCTCGACCCTCTATCAAGTATTGTTCCTAGGTTCACTTTCTAATTTTTGTAATAGATTTCTTAGGATTTTTAAATAAACGATCATGCCGTATGTGAATAAAGATAATTTTACTTTTTTTATCTGATTTGTATGTTTATTTTTCTTTATTTTTTATTTTTTCCCTATATAATTTTTTATTATGTTATGTTAATCACCATACATTACATCATTAGTTTTTGATGTAGTGTTCCATAATTCATTGTTTGCATATAACACCCAGTGCTCCATGCAGAAAGTGCCCTCTTTAATACCCATCACCAGGCTAACCCATCCCCCCACCCCCCTCCCCTCTAGAACCCTTAGTTTGTTTCTCAGAGTCCATAGTCTCTCATGGTTCGTCTCCCCCTCTGATTTCCGCCCCTTCATTCTTCCGCTCCTGCTATCTTCTTTTTTTTTTTTTTAACATATAATGTATTATTTGTTTCAGAGGTACAGGTCTGTGATTCAACAGTCTTACACAATTCACAGCGCTCACCATAGCACATACCCTCCCCAATGTCTATCACCCAGCCACCCCATCCCTCCCAACCCCCACCACTTTAGCAACCCTCAGTTTGTTTCCTGAGATTAAGAATTCCTCATATCAGT
>NW_027401515.1:3667-4108 GCF_003265705.2 Callorhinus ursinus
GTGAGGTCATATGATACATGTCTTTCTCTGATTGACTTATTTCGCTCGGCATAATACCCTCCAGTTCCATCCACGTCGTTGCAAATGGCAAGATCTCATTCCTTTTGATGGTTGCATAATATTCCAGTGTGTGTGTGTGTGTGTGTGTGTGTGTGTGTGTGTGTGTGTGTGTGTATACCACATCTTCTTTATCCATTCATCTGTCGTTGGACATCTTGGCTCTTCCCACAGTTTGGCTATTGTGGACATTGCTGCTATAAACATCCGGGTGTATGTACCCCTTTGGATCCCTACATTTGTATCTCTGGGGTAAATACCCAGTAGTGCAATTGTTGGATCATATGATAGCTCTATTTTCAACTTTTTGAGGAACCTCCATACTGTTTTCCAGAGTGACTGCACCAACTTGCATTCCCACCAACAGTGGAAGAGGGTTCCCCT
>NW_027401516.1:0-75 GCF_003265705.2 Callorhinus ursinus
ATTATGTTAGTCACCATACATTACATCATTAGTTTTTGATGTAGTGTATGGTGACTAACATAATAAAATAAAATT